>NC_064619.1:511846593-512146593 GCF_023898315.1 Schistocerca nitens | reverse complement strand
GAATTAAAGTCTGAAATAACTGAGGTCAAAAGCAGTAATGCTGAATTAAAGTATGAGATTATGGCCAGCCAAACTAATTTTAATAAACGATTGGAGGTAATGGACGATACCTTCAGGGCTGGTTGCATTAAGTTGAAAGAGGATCTAGACAGTTTGAATTGTAAAATTGATTACAATCATGAGGATATTAAGAAAAAGGTTGCTCAACAGTTTTCTGAAATGTATAAAACAGTAAAATCCGAAGTTGCTGAGGTTCGCAAAGACTTACAAATGGAAGATGCGAAGCTGGAGCACAAGTTAACAGAAAAGATCGAGGCGGAATCTGAACTGTGCTCAGATAGATTTAAAGATGTTAATATAAAGGTAAACATATGTCAAGCAGAAGTAAATGCAATCAAAACTGATACTACTCATATTGTGCAAAGAGTAGATAATGTTGAATTGAGAGTAGAAAATATCAGTACTAACATTGCTAACATTGAGAGTAAAGTAGCTTCAGTAACTTCTGGTAATGGTAGTATACAACAAGTTGTAGCTGCAAACGCCGCTTTTATCGGGTGTCGGCAGTTCTTGCGGTTCGATCCAGATAAAAATATCCACCCGCTAGATTTCTGGAACGATTTTGAAGATGTGATTCCACCAACTTGGTCTGAACGAGAAAAAATATCATTTATTAGAAGCCATTTAGCAGGTGACGCCATGCGTTGGTCAGCTGATGTTATGTTGAAGTGTAAAACATTAGCGGAGTTTAAAACAGCTTTCATTAATGAGTATTGGTCTAGTAATAAGCAAAATGAAGTGTTGAGAGAATTTTGGAGTGGAAAACGCTTCAATGCAGGCAAGGAATCAATTTAAGAGTTTGCTAGGTCATGGATTTCACGTTTGTCATATTTGGACGAAAAGCTGAAACCTGAAATGATAATACTAGGTCTTGAAGCCAAACTGCCATGGTATTGGCAAACTAGAATTATATCTGCCCCTAGAGACAATCTGGATCGTTTCATTGAGTATTTGGAACGTGTAGAACGTGTTGCTGCCAATGAGGAGCAAGCACGTAATAACAGAAATGCTAATAATAATAGTAGTAATTTTCGGAACGAGCAAAATGGCAATGTAAACATCAGAACAGTAGGTGTTCGCCATCCTAAGAGAGGTAGGAATTTGGGAACTAATTATCAGAACCAACAATGGCATCCAAATGACAGTAATGTTGTTCCAAACAAAATTATGCAGGTAAACAACAGTGCGGAAGGCAATGCTGTGCCAGTTAATTATAATGGAAGTAAAGCAAACAGTAGTAGGCCGAGGCAGGAAAACTAGTTCCCGTCTATGAGGACACTGGCGCTCACCAGGCGGTTACTTTTCCTAAGCCAATAGTTAAGGGAATTGGTAAGACAGATCAGAATACTCAAACTGAACATGTGGATGAAGTGTCGGTAGCATCTAAGGATACAACAGAAATATTAGATCACTCACAGTATTTGATAGATACCGTGTTAGAGACGCTTTCTAAGTGGGAAGAGAAAGAGAAGGCGCAGCAGTGTAATGATAGGGAGGAGCTACAAAATACTGAATTGTCAGGTGAAGAAGCAGAAGAAATTCATGCTTATATTTACGATGAAGATGAGGTGCTCTTATCTAAAGTGCCTGTGCAGGATGTTGATAATGTACTAATAGATTTAGGACAGGAGATAAGTGAGAATGTAGAGGGTAGGCTGTTGGGGGTCGATGAACCCAGTAGCTGTGACCAGTTGTCACTTGAGAAGGAAACCGACGATAATGGTGAAAGTGGTTTAGCTGTAACTAGTGTTATGCCCGGTCTGGAGGCGCAGAATCGCTCAGACTACAGTAATTTGGGTTATGTTCAGCAAACTAAATGTAATGTTTCGATTTGAAATTAATAGACCGACTGGAAAAGGCAGCTGAAAATGTAATTCAGGAAACGCCTACACACTGTGACCTAAATTTAATGAAGACAGATGTCGATCACTTTAGTTGGAGACAAATCCAAAAGGAGCTATTGGATGAGTTTGAGGAACCACCTGTACAACCTAGAATCAGCCACCCTATAATAATAGTGAATATGTTGGGTATCAATGTACGTTGTCTCTTAGACAGTGGAAGTGAGGTGAGTGCAATATCTCAGTCCTTCTTTGATGCATTACCTGGTAAAGACAAGCTTACAGTAATGAGGGTATCAGGACTAAGAATAATTGGTGCTACTGGCAAGGTGCCAAAAACGGTAAAGCAAGAAGCTTTGCTGCCCTTTAACATTAATGGTAATTTAATTGATCATCCATGTTTAATTGTAAACAATCTCAGTATTGAGGTTTTAATTGGCATAGATTTCTTGTCAAAATATCAGAGTGTTGTTGACTTTGAAAGAAGCCGGTTAAAAATGATCTTGCCAATAACCAGAGTAATTATAGTACCTTTTAGTGATAACCATGTAGTAACTAATGATGAAACTTGGGAGCTGCCTATACGAGTTTTGAAAAATAGGAGATATTGGGACGATGGTGTTAATCTTAGTAAGAATAAGCTGAACACAGAAGAAGAAGAAGAAGCAATTATTTTGGACAAAATAGAAGCTAAATTGCAGGAAATCGATAAAATTTCAGACAATCAAAAGGAAGAACTGAGACAGGTTCTAAAAAGGCATCATAAAGTATTTTCAGATCGACGTGGCGTGGTCAAAGGTTATGAATGAATGCTGTAGGGAGGAGGTTGTTCTGTAACCTCTACACAGTGTGGCAGCTGTGCAGTCCCAGCTGTGTGAGATCTTCTTTCCTTTTCAGGTCTCACTCATTCTTCATCTTTCCTGTCCACAAAAATTTAGACCCCTTCTTTCCAATATGAAAAATTTCTGAAGCTAATGAATGCTGTATGGAGGAGGTTGTTCTGTAACCTTTACACAGTGTGGCAGCTGTGCAGTCCCAGCTGTGTGAGATCTTCTATCCCTTTCAGGTCTCACTCATTCTTCATCTTTACTATCTACAAAAATTTCGACCTCTTCTTTCCACACCAAAATCTTCCGGTATGACTATCAAGTCAGCATTCAGCCAATGAATGCTGTAGGGAGGAGGTTGTTCTGTAACCTTTACACAGTGTGGCAGCTGTGCAGTCCCAGCTGTGTGAGATCTTCTTTCTCATTTCAGGTCTCACTCACTCTTTATCTTTCCGAGCCACCAAAAATTTCGACCTCTTCTTTCCAACACAAAATTTTCCGTTATGACTATCAAGTCAGCATTAAACTAATTAATGCTGTAGGGAGGAGGTTGTTCTGTAACCTCTACACAGTGTGGCAGCTGTGCAGTCCCAGCTGTGTGAGATCTTCTTTCCTTTTCAGGTCTCACTCGTTCTTCATCTTTCCTATCCACAAAAATTTTGATCTCTTCCTTCCAACACAAAAATGTTCCGTCATGGCTATCCAGCCATGAGTTCTGTAACCTTTCTATCCACTGATTAGTGAAGAAAAATACCTAATGTGACAAACCTAATAGTGACAAAAAATAGAGAAGTATGACGTAATTAAGATACAAATGTATTTGAGTAACAGTTATGTATAGTACCCTGGTAATATAGTAAGTACAAAGTATTGTTTTATTGGAAATGGTCCCACTACAGTAATTTAAAAAGATGTACAAATTCGTGTACAAGCAGGATCTGAAGTGGCAGTAAAACCTAGTGTATGCATTAGAGCTAACTAATGAATAGTAAGAAAGAGATTGCTTAGTGTTATGAAAAATATACAGATAATTTGTAAGGATGAACTCACCTTATGTAGCAAGGAATGGCAGTGAAATAGAATTGAACAGTGTTTGTGGTTGAGTTGTGAAGGACACGTCCCTGAAGTATTTATAAGGTTGGAGCTGGCCATTATTTTGGTGTAGTGTGTGACAGGACACACCTACACGTATTGAGGTTATGAGTTGGAGGCGTGAATGCGACCATAGGTACCCTTATGTTAGATGAGACAGAGCAGCTCATGGTGTCCTATAGGTTTAAGGAATTTAGCATTACGCTCGTCCATAATTACTTGATGCATTTTAGTGGTAGGTCGAGAGAGGCTACCTGTGGTTTCAGCGTCCGATCGAGTGGAAATGGATTGCCACGTGAGCAAACTAATCAGCTGCAATACACTATGGATATGAAATAAATGTGTTATCCTGTGCTTTAAATTTTAATAGAGTGAGTATTACTTAAGTTCATACACTAGCAAAGTAAATAAGTAACATAATGGCAGACGTGAAACATTATTGATAGCTCAGCATAAATACACTTCAAAGTAAGTAAGTACCTAATTGCAGATGTGGAACTGACACAGCAGCAGAGGACCAATAAGTGGATTTAGTAGTCAACTAAACGTAGTGTGTTTTGAACACTCAGAACTGTACTATTACCAAAAGTTACTCACATATACAAAGAAGCTGAGAAGACAATTACTAATCAAATATACTCATACTATCTCTGAGAATAAGGTAATCAAATATGAGTCAGCTAAGTGAATAAAATACAAATGTATCAAGAATGTACGAGCATTGGTTCAGTGTTCCGGCCTAGAAATAATAAATTCAGATTAAATATGATTTATGATTATATGCCTTGAGCATAAATTTTCTCTAGTACGTGACTAACGGCGTTTTGAGCCATTTGTTTACCGATTTTATGACAATTAAGTAACCACGAGAGCAAAATTGAAAAAGTTCTGTTAACTTTGTTCCAGCAAAATATTAAAAGATAAAATGTATATATCCCCATTTCATTGTGACACACCCTTAGATATTAAGTGAACAGGGTCTGAGGCACTCTTTGTTTGTTCTACAGGACAAACCAGATAGTGGCAGCCTGGTAGCTGCGTGAAAGCGTGGAGTGACTTGAACACAACTCACGATGACCCCTCCCCTTTCCCCATGTAATTTAGAGTGAACGTGAAGGACACACACCATAGCAACTTCCCCTCCTCTACCCTTGTGAATGGAAGTGTAGGACGCCAGCCAGAGCGGCTACAACCACGTGTGTAAAAAAATTATTTGTAAAATTTTCTTTCAGGTTTAGAAAAGACTGCTAAGAGATAATCATCTGTTTATGTATCATGTTATTTTCTTTGAATTTGTGTATGTAAAAATGTATTTAATGGATTTAAGATTTTCATAATTTTACATATTTTATGTGTTTGTTTGTCTAAGGCAATATGTATGCCAAAGTGTTTCATGGACTTTGCTTTAAAAAAAATAATTTTGAGTAATAATGTTGCTTAAAAGGCAGTGAACATGCCCGCAATTTAAATAATTAGTGTAGGTAATCAGTTTTCTTTTAATGTTTCTACATGTTTACATTTCAATTTTAAATTTTTATAGGAAGTTAAGCTGTACTCTTGCTTCCCTTTTTGTAATTAAATTTTTTTTCGTTCATTAACATTCATAAACAAAAAATTTAAGTAGAGGGTGATGTAGGGAAGCAGCCTACTCATGCCGTAGTAAATTCAAATCAGTCTGTCCATTGTGTGCCAGCCAGTCTGCTGTAACTAGCTCTGACGTCATAAATGTTGCGCAATACTTTAAAAATCAAGCAAATAACCTAAAACTTTTCTAGCATGTCAGGAGTAATACTAAATTAATGTGGGTTGAATATCAGTTCGAAAAATTTAACCATTTTCGAAATTTGGACGTTTTCCTGCAAAAATCATTGGCGCAACAGAAAAGAGCTAGAGACTTCAAAATTTATATTTAGATTCATCTTTCATAATGATTTAATAAAAACAGTACTTTGGATTTCACAAATTAAGATTTTAGTGGAAATTCATGATTTTCTGGTTTTCGTCTCAAAACTTAAGGAAGCAAGATGGATTAAGTAGGCTAATAAATAAAGCTAGGATGTTTAGATTTAAATAGGTTGGAGATCCGCTATAACTATGAAGATGTGAAAAGTTTTATTTGAATACCTATAAAATTATAGCGATAGCGTATTTCCAAAGAACCAGTTCAGAGCTCATCTACTGCGTGCAGTGTAATTAAATTAATTCTCTCGCCCAAAATATCTAACTTAGCCACGTCAAAATTTTATTATCAATACTTACCTGCGTGCTGAATGCACATTTAAATTAAGAGCTTCGTCGGCCATCAGCCAGAGAAGCTATGATTTATTCGGTAACTTAATGTGGTGCATAACTCGCCCAGCGGCTAGTCGGGAGAGCCGATTTGATCAGGTGTTCCCTTAGCCGTCCGCACCGCGGCTTTATATATAAGAACGCTGCGCGAAGAAGTAAGGCCCCAGTTCTCTCCAGACGCTGAATAACACGCCACCTGTGTCGGGAGTCGCGTCGCGCCGGTATCACTGCTACAAACAGCCTCAGATGCCGTATTAAGTTACTAGAGATACGCGTAACCATGAAATCATTTCAAGTGAAGTGTTAATTCTGGGATGATTTTCATTATCTAGTTTCAGTTTGCGTATTGTCGTATTTTCACATGCCGTCGCGAGACAGACATTCTATTACTTATTTAGCATGGCGTTTGATGAAATATTATCATCAAATTATGGCGAGCATTCATTTTAACATTTTATTCGGACATTTATAATTGCATCAGCGCATTAGACTCTGAACTGCTCTGTTAGTTAGGTTGTATGGATACTTGTGTTTTTCATCTGTGACTTTGAGAATATACTCAACTATTTTGGAAAATCGTTTTTGATTATAAATTCCGGACAATCTCCTAATTCCTCAGAGCTACAAGCTGCAGCTATAATTGTATTCTCAGATGAAGTGGGCACTAGGAATTCTAATTACAGGCTTTACGTTTTGTTAAATCACTTTCTGGTTGCTAAAGTGTAATTAGAGAGCCAGTGTTGAGAACGGCGAAAGGCAGCATAAATAACATTCTAAATAATAGGAACTGATTTTACATTCTTCAAACATTTATACAGAAATCATATTTTCCTAATTCGCCGCCCCACAAACTGGCACCACTAAGACTACCCTACGACTTCCACATCGCTGGAAACGGGTTATACACAATGCTGTTGACTACATTGAAGGTCAGTAAAACTTTGAAACACGTATTTATTTTGTACGAGTTGTAAATAAATAGTTGCCACTATTAAAGTTCCAACCCTCGTAAAAACACACCTACCAACTTTCGTTTATGCCGCGGAACTCCTCCTTGGTGCTGCGATTTTTTCCTTCAGTGTAATATACTAATCTCCTGTGTGCTATCACTTGCAGCAGAGGTTACTGCCTGCTGAACTTTACAGGTCTCTCTGTCCTATGTTACGTTCTTGGAGGAGGTATAGATAAGAAAACCCCTATTTTTCGTAGGGAACAACCGACGTGCCGAGCCCTTTTCGCGATAGTTGGCTGCTCTTAGACGGTGGTAAATTGCAGTTTGCAATGATTTCTGCTCACCGTGGCATACTTGACGTAGCACTGCATGCCTTCCAGGTGAACCGAATAATACACAGATGTGAAAAAATAAGGACCAAACTAACTTTCTTATGACGTGTCGCTGCCAAGTAACACACCTCGATGAAACTTGGACTGTAGGTAGAAAGAACAGCTACAGTATAGTAGAGAAGGCAAGTGTAAGGAATGCAAAATGAGATGTACAGAACTTACACCTTTATTCAAAGATAGTAACTACACTAAGGTCACCGCAATTGAAGATGGTCCTCTGGACATAACAGGACTCGGGACATGATCCTTAACAGGGTGTGTGATCGTCAATGCCGACAATGCATGCTCTGCTACTTGCTCATATGCTGGCTGATAACGAGATCTTGTGATAAGGGATACCATTCCACGACCAGAGGGTGTAAGAACTGCTCGATCATCGTGGACATGCAGCAATATGTCTCCTCAACACATCCCACACTTTCTCGAAGGGATTTATGGTGGAGGAGTGGGCAGACCAGACCAGTCGACGAACATGCTCTGATTCCAAGACCTCCTCCACATGCGCTGTTCGATGCAGTCACTCATGGTCTACCGTATTAATGAAGTCAGGGTCTAATGCATCCCTAAAAAACGCACGTGAGGAGGAAATTCGGTGTCACAATAATACTGAGAGGTGAATACTTCGTATTCAAGATTTGGAGATCAGTACACCCACGCAACATGATGTTGCTCTACACCACAATACGTGGACCATTAAAACAATCACGTTCGACCGTGTTCCTGGTATATTACGGGTCCACACTTCTCGTCATAGGAGGGTACGTCCAGAATCACTACTTAGACTGAATCGGTGAGAGATTGCAGAGCACTCTCACTTCTAATTTGGTGTAGGGAATACGATCTACGGCGATTTGACTTCATACATTGTGATGAAATAGTGGGTTGCAGTTTATGGTCTTGTTTGCATACTCTAGGGAAAGAAATACGGTAAGCTTTACCTGCGTTCAAAGGAACAGGGTGCCGACTTAAACGACTGCAGTAAAAGCACGGTGTTGGTGGCTACAACAAAGCGCGTTTTTTCTGGAGAACGGTGGGGAGACATTTCCAGACGGCCCATGCCGCGGTCGTATTGTGCAGAAACACATTAAGCTTGGCGCCACGGATAGGGGCAGATGTCCAGGTATACGGCCTATCGCCGAAAAGTCGCCTACAGTGCACTGTAGGCCTTGTTAGCGAGCAAGCCGCCAAAAGAAATGTAAACGTTCTGCTAATGTCCGTGGGACAAGAAAACTGGCGCCCAGATGTGCAGACTGCTTCAAAACAAGTTTTGCCAATATGAGTTTATGGCCGTTCTTTGCAAACTTTGAAATGAATGCAACAGGGGAGACAACAAGTTGTTTATGGAGGGCTATGCTTCCACCCTGTATTGTGTTAGCTAAAGACATGGCAAACATGTGGGAAAGAGGCCGCGAAGCTGAACCTTTTTTTCTATTTTCTGCCAATTAACTTTAAAGTCTGTGATTGGTCAAATCGGTTTGCAGTGCAAAAACCATTCACCAAGCTTAGAATGATGGGCTCCAGCTCGTGACTGGCTTGTGCGAAATTGGGAAGTCAAAAAAGAGAAATGTGCTTTTGGAACCAAGCTGAGGAGGAAAAACAGAGAAAGGGTGATCGGGACTCTTGTACAACTCTCTTGTACTGGCGCTTCGCTAGTAAAGAACTGCAGGTCTCTACCTAAACGGTGAGACTTGTGTCCTCTGCTAGGGTGCGACTTAGAGCCTGTGCCAGTCACCTTCTGAACTGTCAGAGGTACTGCTTATATCATCACAGTCATAACGAGAGATGTGGGGGTGTTCTTATTTGTCTTGAGTCGGCCGTCTAAACATTTGACGTATTCCGACAGGCACAGTCGTGGCACGGAGTCATATTGGTTTGGCAGACCAGCAGACGGGTCCACCTGCACACTGGAATCCGTCAGGGTTTCAGAGGCTCTTAGGGAAGTACCTGCATTCTGAATTAACCGAACTTGAGACCGCGTACTTGCATTTTTCGGGAACGCGCATTTAATAAAAGAATTCCGCTGTCCATGACTTCAGTCGCCGAACGCATCGTAGTGTGCCACCTTGACCAGCAGGACGGTAAAGTACTCGCTGCTGCGACGTAGGGCTATAATGTCTATTTCTCAGCACCCTGTTCTTTCGAACAATATTTTTCCTTTTTTTTTGTATGGTAGAGTATAGATGCCTGGTGGTGTCACATTTTAATGCTATAACCTGGATTCGCGTGTATGAAGTGAGATAGAGCAAGTAGTGTTCTGGTTAGTGTCGAGTGTCAATCCCCAGCAGATCACTTTGTCCACCATAGCTCCCATTTTAGTAAGGCTTTTGTTAAATAAATATTTTTTTGTATGATGATTCTTTAATAATTTTGTTGTCTTGTCTTGTTTAAGATCAATAAATCGATTGTGAATTAGACTACAACTTCTCCCTGAGTTCTGATTAACAGTTTCTTCGCATTTTTATGGCAGTCTAGATCAGAAACATAAGGAGTAGCTTTTTCATCTGGTGTCCACTGCGTGGATCTTTTACCACATTAACAATAATCTTCTTTCATCTGCTCTCATCCGAGAAGAGCAAGGGACCCCATTCTTCGTTGGCCCAGTCGCTTTACTCTTGGCACCATCGCAAACAGCAACGCCGATGTACGGATGTACTCGACACACTTCGTCCTTCTTCCAGTTTCACGAAAATTCTCCTCCGTGAGAAGAAATCCAAATGTTGTATCAACTAACCGAAAAACGTTTTTAGTCTTGTTTCGCAAACTTTATTATTACTGCACGACTTGCATTTTGGGTTATAAGCCCATTTTCTAGTACGTTGTAGTGGGTTTGGTTTATGCAATGTTTGGAAAAGAATGAATCTGGCTTCTTCAATCTCCAGTTTCTATAGTGTTCTCTGAACCTAGCGCAGAAATGGCACCCCAGGCCGTCGATCCTCACTGTCAGACAGTACAGCAACAATCAGGCTGGTATCCCACCACCGTCTGAATCGTCTCCAAACATGTCACCACTGATCATCGGAGCTCAGTTCGAAGCGGGACACATCACTGACGACAATTGCAATCCAGTCAATGAGATTCCAGGCCGAAGTGTGTCTGGAGACGCACCGGACTGCTGGGTGATACCAAATTGACTGTTGCCAGCCATATCGCCCGACAACCACTAGTGATGGTTCATATGGTTCAAGTGGCTCTGAGCACTATGGGACTTAATATCTGAGATCATCAGTCCCCTAGAACTTAGAACTACTTAAACCTAACTAACCTAAGGACATTACACACCTCCTTGCCCGAGGGAGGATTCGAACCTGCGACCGTAGGAGTCACGCGGTTCCAGATTGAAGCGCTTAGAACCGCTCGGCCATACCGGCCGACACCACGAATGATTGCCAGGGGTGCTATTTCTTTTCGCAGCAGGACTCCTGAGCTTGTCATCGCGGCACCTTTACACCACAGTGGCACGTCGACATATTCTGCGCCCCGTTTTGTTGCCCTTCACGATAAGACATTCTTGGCTTATATTTCGCCCACACACGAGCGGACATTATTGGCTTACATTTCGCCCACACACGAGCGGAAGTTTCTGCTGCTTGTCTTCGTGTTTACCAAACCCTATCTTGGTCAGCAAGATCGCCGGGTCTCTCCCCAATTGAGAACATTTGGAGCATTATGCGCAGGGCCCTCCAACCATTTCCGGATTCTGACAATCTTACGCGCCAATTGGACAGAATCTGGCACGATATCTCTCTGGGAGACATCCAATAACTACATCAATCAACGCAAAGCTGATTAACAACTTGCATAAGGGCCAGAGATGGACCAACGAATTATTTACTTGCTCAATCTGTGAAGTTCCTGCTCTTAAATAAATTATCAAAATTTCTGAAACTGTAATAGTTTGTTTGTCTGTACATGCACATAACATCACCGGTTTCCGTCCCATTCGGATAATTCCTACGTGGTGTGTCTTTTTTTGTGGCTCTTTTGTCTTAGAGTGTATTTTCAGTATTAAAAATGTAATAATTTTTATTAAACCCTTTAAACCTCATCAATCAAAAAAGTAACTTCACAATCGTACACTGTTGAAAGATCTTCAAAACAAAAAAATGTCATAAGTTCTCTTCTGACACTTCATGCTACTGATCCGTCAATACCTCACTATTGTGTGAAAACAGAGGCCAAGAGTCTACATTTGAACACGGAAGACAAACTGCCTTCTGCATAACGCCAGACAACTGACAAAGTCCACATATCCTTCTAGAATGGGAAGTTGCTTTTCCACTAAATTATAAAGGAACTTGTATTCCTTCAGTTTGTCTTACACGAGTGAGGGCTGCCATTCTAGTAACTCATAATAGGCTTTAGCATGTTGGCATTAACAGAGTTATTCATCATTCCAAAGCTGAAACAAAAACCTACAACTGTGACCACAGACTTAATACATGGATCTGTGGCCATAAGAATTGTTAGCTTACTATGGAAGTGCAGCCCAGTACATTTCAGGCTGCCTGAAAGATTCAACCCTTCACATTTATCAGAAGATTACTGTTTTAATCACAAAAATTCATTAAGCGCTCTTTATTTTTAACTTGGAATACAGGTAACGTTTTATCCGGCGACATTAGAATTCCCGATATTTTTGCGCAACAAATCGTACCAAAAACGATGCGGTTTGGAGAGATCTTTAACGTGCTGTATCAGTTAAACTGCTTATTTGTTATAGTACGTAAGTATAAGTACGAAAAATCACCAAAAGCGGTACTTCAGAGTCACAATCATGCAAATCAAAATCGCGTCCGCACGGTCTCCTTTTATCCCTAACACACAGCAAAGGACACTTGACGTTATATAATGTGGCTGGCGATACATATAGATCACTGACAATATTTATTCAATATTATTTTTACTGTTTTAGGAATGATGTTTGTTGTGAGAGCATGATCTATTGCGTGGGCAGGGGCCTAGCTCACACTGAAAGGTATCAGAAGCCATGTTGAGTTACGTGTTTGCAAAACTGAAGTGCCGCATCTAGTGTTTCTTTTTAAATTTATTCTCACATATTACAGAAGTATCTAGTTTAGTTGATACATCGTATTAAAGAGCTCTCAAAAAAGAGAAAAAAAAAAGAAAACAGGGGAATTTACGTCGGGGACTAAAACTGCTACTGAAATGTAGTTCGTCTGACATCACATCTAAGCCATAGTTCCTTTTGCGGGAAATTAATTTTTATTTAAGGTTGCACGCAGTTCTCAGAACTGAGAAAAAAGTGACAATATAGTTTCAATATTCTGTAATTAATAGTTACCAGAATTAGTAAACTGTCGCCTTCATATTTACAAGACTTTTACAAAGGAAACGAAAATTGTCAGACTTCCTAAAATTTTCTAAAAACTGCCGATTTCATGTTATATCGCTAGAAACTGCAGATTTCGCGTTATTTTTCCCTTTGTCGTTTAGTGATAAATTATCAGCCACAATGTCGCACAATGTTTTTTTTAAAACATATTTCTACGCAAACAACACGGAAAGCAATCATGAGAATCTCTTCTAACGCAGCAGGTAATGAGTCAGTGTTCATAAGCACGGTTAAAGACGTTGCAAACATTTTCAATCTCTTTTATTAATGATAGTCACTCCACTGTACGGAAGCGAAGCTTAATTCGAAAAATAGCGAAGAATGATCACCAGAAATCACTAGTCAACTATAGGCCGTCAGCATATTACCCACAACTTCCAGTGGAATATAATGTTCATGAACAGCTGACGGAAACTTATAACATCCACGGTAAATATCAATCAGGCTTCTGAAAACACGATAACACAACAAGTGCATTATCCAAGTGACCGACGACATGTAACACTACACAGAAAAGCCTGAAGCGACGATTTTAACGCTGCTTGATTTGGTTCAAATAGTTTAAATGGCTCTGAGCACTATGGGACTTAACGTCTGAGGTCATCAGTCCCCTAGAACTTAGACCTACTTAAACCTAGCTAAGGACATCACACACACCCATGCCCGAGGCAGGATTTGAAACTGCGACTGTAGCGGTCGCGCTGTTCCAGACTGTACCGCCTAGAACCGCTCGGCGACTCCGGCCGGCGCTGCTTCATTTCATTAAGGTTTTTTTTCATAGTGTTGATTTCAGCGTATTATTTATGAAACAGGAAAAGATGAATTTCTCAAACAGTGCAGTACTGTGGCTCGGCAGCGATCTTATAAAAGAAGGATCAATGAATCATTTTGAGATATCATAATACAAACATCTATTCACTGGAGTCATCCGGGATTCAGTCCTTTGTTCATTGCTTTTCTGGTTACAGTCTTGTAACTACCACTTAAATTCCGACGACATCTTCTTGTATCATCGTGCCAGACCTAAATACATTGCTACTGTCTTATCAGAAATAAATAACGACCTTTGTTCGGTACCACGATGGGCACGAAACTCTGCGGATCTGGCCACAGACGGGCCAATCGAGACTGCACGACCACCATGTCATCCTCTGCTAAAGGCGTCGCTTGAATGTGGTATGGAGGAGTATGGAATCAGCACACCGCTCTCCCGGCCGTTGTCGGCTTAACAAGCTTTGGAGCCGCTATTTCTCATTCAAGTAGCTCCTCAAACGGCATAAAGAGGCTGGAAAAACTCTGGCACTAACTGAGATTGAACCCGGGTCCTCCGCATGACAGCCACACAGCTACGGAGGGGGACGTGAACAAAACACCTGGGTCTTAAACTGAACCCCAACAAGTCATAGGTCATCCTTATTTTACACCGGAAAGTGATTATCAAACATCGTCATAAAACAGGTCCTCCAATACTCTTTGATGACGGTATTTTAATCTATCAAAAACTGTGAAAGATCTCTGTTTAATTTTGAAGGAGCATCGAAACTGGGAAGAGAAAGCTATTATTGCATGAAGGAAGTGTTTATCGTACCTTCCTGCAGTCCAAAAATTATAAAAAAATATTCCCACCACAAACAAAACAAAAATGGGTTCATTCTAAAGAATGAACTCATTTATCCCAGTAGTAAAGATTTGTAAGTGCTGAAGCACTTACAAATCTTTACTACTGGGATATACAATGAGGCGACAAAAGCCATAGCATAACGTTAACTACTGGGAAATACAATGAGGCGACAAAAGTCATGGGACAGCGTTATGCACTCATGCAGATGGCGATAATATCGTGTACACAAGGTATAAAATGGCTTTGTATTGGCGGAGCTGTCATTTGTATTCAGGTGATTCATGTGAGAAGGTTTCCACGTGATTAGGCCGCACGACGGGAATTAACAGACTTTGAAAAAAAATGGTTCAAATGGCTCTGAGCACTAGGGGACTAAACATCTGTGGTCATCAGTCCCCTAGAACTTAGAACTACTTAAACCTAACTAACCTAAGGACATCACAAACATCCATGCCCCAGGCAGGATTCGAACCTGCGACCGTAGCAGTCGCGCGGTTCCGGACTGAGCGACAGACTTTGAACGCGGAATGGTAGATGAAGCTAGTCGCATGGAAAATTCTACTTCGGAAATCGTTACAGAATTTAATATTTCGAGATCCACAATATTGACAGTGTACCGAGAATAACAAATTTCAGGCACTACTTCTGACCACGGACAACGCAGTGGCCGATGGCCTTCTGTTAACGACCGAGAACAGAGGCGTTTGCGTAGGATTATCAGTGCTAACAGACAAACAATGCGTGAAATAACCACAGGCATCAATGTGTGATGTACGACGAACGTATCCATTAGATCAGTGTGGCGAAATTTGGCGTTAATGGGCTTTGGCAGAAGACGACCGACGAGAGTGACTTTGCTAACAGCACACTGCGTTCGTGACCATATCAGTTGTATACTAGACGACTGGTGCCGTGGCCTGGTCAGATGAGTCCCGATTTTACTTGGTAAGAGCTGATCGTAGGGTTCGAGTGTTGCACAGACCCCACGAAGACATGGACCCAAGTTGTCACCAAGACACTGTGGAAGTTGGTGGCGGCTCCATAATGGTGCGTACTGTGTTTACATGGAATGTACTAGGTTCAAATGGTCCAAATGGCTCTGAGCACTATGGGACTTAACAAAATGGTTCAAATGGCTCTGACCACTATGGGACATCGGAGGTCATCAGTCCCCTGGAACTTAGAACTACTTAAACCTAACTAACCTAAGGACATCACACACATCCATGTCCGAGGGAGGATTCGAACCTGTGAACAGAGCGGTTCCAGACTGAAGCGCCTAGAACCGCTAGGCCATTGCGGCCGGCAATGGACTAGGTCCTCTGGCCCAAATGAACCTATAACTGACTGGAAATAGTTATGTTCGGCTACTTGGAGACCATTTGCAACCATCCATGGACTTCATGTGCCCAAGACAATGCGCCATGTCACAGCCACAAGTGTTCGGACTGGTTTTAAAGACATTCTGGACAATCCGAGCGAATGATTTGGCCACCCATAATGCCCAGCACGAATCCCATCAAACAATTATGGGCCATAATCGAGAAATCAGTTCGCACTCAAAATCCTGCACTGGCAACACTTTCGCAATGATGGACAGCTATAGATTAACATCCATGTCCACTCGTACACAGAACAAGAAAGTAAATAAGCTGTCTAAGGCGAGGCGATGTGTCCAGAGACGGACGCAAGGTTAGACTGGCTGGCTGAGCGAGAGGAAGCCCTTAAGTACTCTATTGGGGGCGCCGCTATTGGCCGCTGGAACTACGTGTTCCCCTGTGGCGCACTCACACTAAAAGCGGGCCAGGAGGCGCGCGCCGCCACAGCTTATGGCGTGATGGTGCAGAGACCTCTAGGGGTCTTCGACGTCCATGACATCTGGCGGGGATTCAAATTTCGCGGCGCGCGGTACCAGACACATGATGTGAATAAACCCAGGCTAAGTAGCACAGTGGGCTGTCTACATTACAAATGGGTTTCGAACTGCGTACCTCCTTCGTCATTGCAGAGCCAACATCGGCAGTGTTGAGCCCGTTGCACATCAGCCAATATATGCAGTTGTCTTCGAAGTATTTCAATTACTCTGGGGACTCGAGCAGTAAGATCCACTTCTGACATTACAGGTGTGCTATATACACCATACACTTCAAATTACCTCACAGAAATAGTTTAAAGGTGTCAGATCTGGCGACCATACTGGCCATGAAACTGGTTCACCCCTCCAAATCCATCGACTGGGATACGTGATGCTGATCTTATTCTGTATATCGATATCAGAGTGTGCTGGCACTCTGTCATGTTGCAGCCACATGTCCATCTGAGCATTTAGTGGCACTATATTCAATACAGTAGGCAAAACATCTCCAACAAATTAACAAAATGTGAGGTAGTTAGGTCCCGTTAGTCTGCGTGGCAGCAGACATGGACCAGCAATATGGTCACCAATTCTCCCATCCCAGATGTTAGTACCGATCCTGTGTTGGTGATTTTGAATCACCGGCACATGAGGATTTTCGTCCTCTCAAACATACATGTTGTGCAAGTGTAATATGCTGTCTCTAATAACCTTGCATTCATCAGTGAGTAGCACTAAGTTCGGGCATTGTGGTTGGAGTATGCATTGTTGTAAATACCACTATGTAACCAACCCCCACCGTGGGTAGTCCTCCTCCCATAACGCCCGTAATGTCTGCAGCTGTTTTGGATAGAGGCACTGTTCATGGACAACATGCCACACAACAATTTTACTTATGTGCAGCACCTGTGCCACTTGCTGAGTGCTGGTGGCTGGCTTTTCTTCGAACACTGCCAGCACATTCTTCTTCAACAGTATTGTTCGAGTAAAGTGTAGACGACCGCGCAATGTTTTGGCACTTACCAGAGGACAAACAATATGCTTCGCGTAGTATTCACAAGTACCATGCACAAAGTGTGAAACGTCTCTGTGGAGTCGTTTCATAAACGCTTGTATCACTGGATTCTGTGCATCCTATTCTCTCCACCGCCTGTCTGCGGTTTAATTTATTAACTTTCCCAGAAAGACTGAGCAATCAAACTAAGGCTTATTAAATGACATTATGTTTGATTTTTTTGTGTTCCATAGGAGATCATGACCTGTATTTATTACGTATTTTCCTTCATCCTACCCTATCTATGCGTGAAAGTGACTGAATGAGTGATTTACGTGTGGTTTCGGGTTTCTTTTGTGGGGGCCGACGAGTTGGTTATCGTCTGCTAGGAGCAGGTAATGTTTGCTTCTAGTTTGGAGGGTAGCACAGGATGACCAACTTAGGATCCCAGTACCTGGACAGAGAGGTTTAACCATTTTAGTCTGACGTTGGTTTGTCTGCCAGGTTGGTGGCGGAAGCCTATCCCTCTGGTAGCTTCCATTGCACTGGTAGTTAGGCGAAGCTCGTTGGAGAAAGGACACTCTGCAGCTAGCGATTGGTGAATACAGTTCTTAGCTCCTACAGAGGTTTTCTGCTAATAGGAAGTAGGTAAAATTAGAACTTCCCTATGTTAAATTCATGGCATATTTAAGTACTTAAGCTTAACTGAAGCCTGTATAGTTATGTATTTTCGGAATGTGGCATAATTATTTTGTTAAAAATCGGCGATGTGGAAGCTGCTTTGTTCCTTTCGGACAGTCGTGGGTATGTAGATGGAATGATTGAATTATTGTGTTCCACTTCCCTTTTGTGTGTTTTTCCTTTTTAATTGGCCGATTCTACAATTTTTTGCGAATTATTTAGTTAATTGTTTTTTATTCAGGCTCCAGTCATGTGTATTCATGGGATGTGCATCAAATTCAGTAATGAAATAGATGTGCTACGTAAAATATAAACTCTGTGTCCTTTATCTTTCTCATTGAAGCCATTTTTCAAATTAATTTTCTGTTTCCTGATTTTTCAAAAGTTGATCTGCTTGCTAGTGATGAACAAAAATGGGAGGAAAAATCAATTTAATTAAACAAGCTCATTGACGTACGACATACAATGCTGTTCATCTTGTTAGTGTCTTTAAAAAATTGCATTCCTATAGTTAAATTCTTAATTTAATTGAACTGATAACTTCCAGTTCTGTCTTTTCTTGATTGTTAGGAAGGGCTTGGGCTGGTGGCGACCCTGTAATTTTTAAATTTATAACTGTCCTTGTGAGGTGGCATAACCAGAAATTGCGCACAAGGGTTACATTTCCATTATTCTTGGTGCGTAGCGTATGCCGAGCCTTGGATAGGATCCGTTTACAGTTCTACATACATACTTTACATATGGCCGACCCTGGCCTGGGATGCGCTAGAGCCGCTCGTTGTGGCCGAGCGGTTCTAGGCGCTTCAGTCTGGAACCGCGCGACCGCTACAGTCGCAGGTTCGAGTCCTGCCTCGGGCATGGATGTGTGTGATGTCCTTAGGTTAGTTAGGTTTAAGTAGTTCTAAGTTCTAGGGGACTGATGACCTCAGATGTTAAGTGCCACAGTGCTCAGAGCCATTTTGATGCGCTAGACCTGCGAAATTCTGATACACAAGATAGATTTAGCAGTGTGTTAACTATATGCAAATTTTTCCACAGCGCTCAAACAACTTCTGTGTTGTTTGAGAAGAAGAGTTTGTCTCGACGTTGTGAACAGCGTTGTTTGCTGTCTATTGTATTTACGTATATGTTCTTTTTTTAAAATTTGTGTGACGTTTTGATATGTTATTGGTATTTTGCGTGTGACAAAATTGAGTACAGGCCGCATTTCAAATTTTGTTTTTGCACAGTAAAATAATCGTGTGTTGTCGTGGTCAGTAGACGCGTAAGTTATTTTTTATTGTGTGGATTCTTTAATTTTAAAATTATGGATACGCGCAGCCCTGCGTAAAACAACAGTCGTGATAATCAGGACGACAATAGTATCGGGCTGAATGTAAATATTGAAACTTTAGAACACATAGAAAACGTAACGTTGAACTCAGTTGAGCAAACAGAAGAAGTAGAAAATCGCGCGGATCCGGATTGTCAGAAATTACAGGACAATAAGAGTAATGAACCCACCAATAGCCAGCTTAACAGTGGACATGGGCGCACTCTTGCAAAGTATGATGGGGCAATTAAGTAATATCGACGAGGTACATAAATCTACGAAGGAAACTAAAAATCGATTGGAGGCGACAGAAAAGCGATTCGATAAACTAGAGAATAACGTAGTAAATAATCTGAAAGAATTTCAGACCACGTTACGAGAAGAAATAGTTATAGAAACAGGGAGAGCTGTTAGTGTTGTGGAGAAACGACTTGGCCACGTCGAAAACGAACAGTCAAGACTTAACAAGGTGGTCGAACAACAAGCACGCATAATGACAGAGAAATTCCAGGCTTTGGGAACTCAGTGCAAACAGGATCGCGCAGAGCTATTGTCCAAGGTGCAGGTAGCGAGCGCGCAGTGTCCGGGGACTATTAAGATCCAAGTGGTTGGTTCTGAGCACTATGGGACTTAACACCTGTGGTCATCAGTCCCCTAGAACTTAGAACTACTTAAACCTAACTAACCTAAGGACATCACACACATCCATGCCCGAGGCAGGATTCGAACCTGCGTCCGTAGCAGTCGCGCGGTTCCGGACTGCGCGCCTAGAACCGCGAGACCACCGCGGCCGGCAAGATCCAAGTGGACCTGAACAGCGGCGCGATTAGTGCTCTCCAACAAGAGCTGGATCGAAACAAAAAAGAAAATGCTTCTGAAACCCAAGACCTGGGAAATGAGCTTGCAACGATCATCGAAATGATAGGCAACAGTTCGGGGGCAGGTATTAGTGAGAATACCGAAGAGGTGCTGTCTTTGCTGGAGTTTCAGCACGGACAATACCTAATCCATCGACAGCAGGCGGGGTAACCCATGATTTGAATGAACGTGTGGGGAACCTCGAAACACTTATAGAACATGGTCGAGGGGTGACCAGGCGAAATAAAGCACACGGAAATGCTGAGAGAGAATCTGGGCATGAGGGCGGATGGGACTCTAGCGATAACGACCCCGCTGGAAATACATGGGGGTCAACAAGGAATTCATGCGAACGATCTCCGCGAAGAGAAAGGCAGGAAGTCGATTTCAAGCACTTTCTTTCGCTGAGAAAGTTCGACATATTTAAAAACGCAAGTGATGGAATCCACTCCGTCGCTTGGATAGAGCAGTTTGAGTTTGCACTGCCACCAATGTGGCCCAGTACTCATAAAAGGGACTTCTTGTGTAGTTTCCTGGCGGGGGAACCCATCGCGCGAATGAGAACCATAGCGCACAGTTGTGGCACGGTGTGTGAGTTTAAACAAGCTTTTCTTTCGGCCTACTGGTCGGAGGCTACACAGGACAGGGTAAAGCATAAGATATTTTTGATACCCTCCCTGAAAAAGTCAGGTTGCAGCAGCGCGGCTCCTCTATTGAATCACATGGTGCAGGCAAATCAATACTTGTATGACCCGTTCGGACCAGCAGAGCTGATCCGGATTTGTCTAACGAAACTGCCGGCACATATGCGCCACATCATCCTTGCTGCAAGGTGCAAAGATGATGTGGAAGCATTCAAAGGAATATTCTAAGAACTAGAAGACGACTCAGAGGCGTATGCTTCTAGTTATGCAGGTGAATCCCGTGGTGCGGAAGCCAAGACTCCAGTAGGGGGTGCAGCAGAAGATGCGAGCAAGAAAGATCGAGAGGACGCGACCGAAATCGATCACGGGGTCATGCTCGACATAATGGGAATAATAATGAGTGGCCTAACCGTGGGAATAACTGGAGGAATGGATTCAATAGGAACCGTCATTTTGGAAATGAGAGGACGCATGCAAATTATGATCCAAACCATGGACACGGTGTAAATCGAGATCAGGAAATGAGAAACCAGTTACGTAAAGAACGTAACGAGGACAGAAATGCGGATGCGCGACCACCACCTGGGGTGGAAATTAGGCCTGCGAACCCCCGATAAAATATACGTATCGAAAAAGAGCGGAAAGATCTTTGACTGCTGGACGGCGCATAACGGAGCAAAATTGCAAGTAGGACTAACATGAGTATTATGTACATGGAAAACGACGATATACGGGAATATCTACTACGAGAGGCTCCAGGCAAAGAAGTGCCAGTTATTACGCCCGTTGTCACGATCTCAATTAGAGAGTTGCAATTAAAGTGCATTTTGGACACAGGGAGTCCGTATTCAATTATTGGTGAGGGCACATTCAGGCAGTGCGAGGAGAGTGGCGATTGGCCTGTTCTTCCGGTGCGAGGGACGAGAGTAAGGGGAGCGATTTACGGGAAAAGCGTGGAGATCAAACGGCGAGATCGGATTAATTTCAAATGTCAAGGTTACGAATTTGCGTTTAATTTTTATATTGTACTCCTGATGCGGGTGGCGGTCATTCTGGGGACCGATTTTACGTATGCACATAATGCAATAATCAACGTTTGTGGAGGTTTTATGACAGTGGTTCAAGGTAACCCCGTCAGTTTAATTTTTGATGAGCGCGTGCTCCGCAATGAAAGTGAGGGGGTTGCCTGAGATTTCCCGCTTGCACAGAATTGAGTTGTGTGGCAGCAAATAATTCTGCAGGTAGTAAGCAGGTACTAAGAAAAGAGGACAGGAGACTGCTGATCACGGTGACATGATGTATCGAATTTAAACTTATTTTTGCTAGTATGCTAATCAGCAGTTAATCGTAATGTAAATGAATGAAGTAGCTCTAAAAAAATATTAATGAGTTTAATATAATCGTATGTTGTAATAAGAATGATTCGTTTTAGACATGAGGTTTCGCGTATGTAATCCTACCAGTGAAATAATGTGTGACATTTATGTATGTTCAAGGGGGTGCCAGTCAGTGATTTCAGTCGATATCGTGAACTAGTGTTACCGACTCCAGAGACAGAGACACCACACGACAAACCTGGATAGTGTTGGTAGTCTGT
Organism: Schistocerca nitens; assembly: GCF_023898315.1. Classification (NCBI taxonomy): domain Eukaryota; kingdom Metazoa; phylum Arthropoda; class Insecta; order Orthoptera; family Acrididae; genus Schistocerca; species Schistocerca nitens. The sequence continues at coordinate 512,124,225 of NC_064619.1, read as the reverse complement.
ATCGAGCATGTAGTACACATGCCTTAGATTAGCGGACGAGTTCCGTTGTGATAACAAGTAGATTTTGCATTTGATTCTATGTGGTATGTAGTTAAAAGTAGCTAACAGGTTTTGGAATGTCACTAACCGATTTTCCTTGTGCTGTCTTTATTCCTATTCCAAAAATGTGATCATATCACTTTCCAAGGAGCGCGAATAATCATTCTGGTACCATAATTTAAACTGATTTAAGTAATCGGTACCTTTAAAAGTGTAATTGAAGGAGTAAATCCACAAGATTCTGAGATAACAGTTGTAATTTTCTTTATTATTATCAGATTATTGATTTCTTTTGAATATTTTATAATTATTGAATTAGCCAAATAAGTTTTCTCTGATGTGTGAGCACAACGCCCCTATATAATTTACATTGAGTAATTCACTTTGTTCTTCTGACATAGTAGTGCTTAAAAAAAGGATCAGTGCCTCTAACACTACACACAATTTTGCATAGTGATTACTGAAGATCTGTTTAAGAAAACTGTTTGAACATAAAATTTTTATACTTGCTCTAATTTTTTTTTAATTTCTTGCCTTTGGTGTAAGCAAGCATTAAGGATTTAGTCAGAGTTCTATGTCATTCTATTTTATTTTCGATAAATTGGCAATTGTGGTTGAAATTTTTAGTCCAATATTAATGAGATAAATGCCTTTTTTATGAAATCTTACGGACCAGTCAAGATTTATCCTTTTAACCATGCTTTTTAAGAAACAATACGAGATGGTGGAGTTTGAAATGGAAATCGTTTACCGTATGTTCAGTTTGTCAGTGCAGAATTATTTGGGTGGAGCACACTGATGAACGGCGCGGCCAATTAACGGTGGAAGTCTGGGAACGGGAGATAGCGGTGCTCGGGAAACGAGACACCGCCGCAGCAGAAGGAAGGGTGGCCAGCTTTCCCCTCCCTGACCGCTGATGGATCTGCCACACGCGGTCTCTGTGTCCGCGGCAACCACTAATGGGACCAACCAGCCGGGTCGGAGGCCGTACACAATCAACAGCGGCGCTGATGATACCGATGAAACTGTAGATAGAGAAGGTCTGGCCAGTTGTCAAACCATAGCCACGTGGGAATATGGGCTGACTACATATCTAACCAGGTGTGGAAGAGAGCGTGCCTGAGAAACTGACAGTTGCTCGGGCACGCTGCGTTATTGAAGGACGGAGAAAATATGGAATGGTTGATGTCCTCTGCTGCCTAGGGTGGTGCGCAGAAGGGCCAATTAGCACCATCCTTGCGCGAGGACATGCTAACAACCACGAATAGTCGTTCAACCACAAAAACGAGCGTGACAAGAAGAGTTGGAACTGCAGTTTCGCGTAGCATTGTGGGGCGCTGCTGAGGTGCCATCCAACCACGATGTCACCTGATATAGATTGTGAGCAGTTGCTGTTAGACAATTCTGGTGACACTACATATTTGTCGATGCTCTGTGCTGCAGAGGGTGGCACAAAGAAGAGCCAGTCAGTGCGCTCTCGCGCCACATTATCAACATGACCAAGACAGCAATGAGTCACGAGGATGGAAGAAAAGATTTAGGCAACTTTTTCTGGAATGGACTGTTCCACGTCGCTGAGACGGCAGTAGCCACAAGAGACTTGTTTGACATTCTGAGTACTGAGGATGATATAATCGTCGCAAGTGCAAGTTGCGTCGACAAATTGCCTCATGACTTTTCTCAGAGTCGACAGTAGCTGGGCGAGTTCTCACTGATGTTTCTGAATATGGAGAATAATAAAATCGTCGGCAAAATGGACAGTTGGAAACACCAGTGCGAATTAGGTCGACAAGTTGCCTCCATCTTTACGTAAATGCGCAAATTTGGAAGTGTCGAAAAGGATACAGCAATGTGATAGTGCAGTGTAATTTCCAGCGTGGCAAGTGATGTTTTCGTAAACGGAAGTGCAAATTTTCTAGCTTTTTTTTTTTTTGGTCATGTCATCATTCTCGAAAGTCCAAATCAAAGAAAGACATAGTACCTTTATAAATGATTGGATGTACATTTTTATGAGATTTTTTAAAGGATCTAGTTTTCAAATGATGAATTTTGTAAAGTTATATGTGTTTGAATTTTAATATCTTAATGATTGAGTTACTTAACTCGTCAACATATTTGTGTAGATGCAAAGTTTTTTAGACATATAGATATAATTTGTTTAGTCGAGATACCTTCTTTCCTTTTTTTGTTACAGGATATGTTAATGTTCCTGTAGCATTGAGAGGAATCATTTTGTTGTTACATGTTTCTTAGTGGCTTTTTATGTCTGATGATTTGATCCATACTAGTTTTTTTGTGACATGTCAGAACTTTGTTTTCATGACTCTACTATGTTTATTACTATGATTTTCGTATGCTGTGTAACATTATGTCTATGTAATGTGTACGTTTATTACTGTGATTTTCTGTACACTATGTAACATTATGTCTGTGTGTCATATATTCTTATGATGTTGTGCATTATCATTCTGTTGTGGTACTTTGCAAACAAAGCAATGTCCCTTTCGCTGACCAAATGAGGTCCATTTTTAATTCAGTAAATTAATACCACAATTAACTTTCATAATAAGTTTTAAACTTCATTCATTAAATATGATTGCGGATAAGATGTATTATTGTGCATACTGTTTTAAATCATACCTACACATCATTTTGTTGTGGTACTTTACAAACAAATGAATGTCCCTTTTACTGAGAAAATGAGGTCCAGTTTTAAAATTCTGTAATTAGTACCACAAATTAACTTTCACTATAAGTTTTAAATCTCTTAATTGGATATGTTTGAGGATAAGATGTTTTATTGTGCATACTATTTTGGATCATACAAACACATCATTTCTCTTGTGGTACTTTCTATAAAACTGCTGTTCCATTGCCGACCGAATGAGGTCAACCTTAAATTCTCTGAATTAGTACCAAGTGTAAACTCATACTATAATGGTTTTAGTATAAACTTGTATTTATCCTTGAGTTTTGCAATGACCGGTTGCCTGAATTTATATGTTTTTTGTGAAATTTTCAAGATAAAAAGCCTGTTGGGCAACGTTATAGCGTCATAGCATGACAGTAACGGTCCCTGCACAGTTTTTTTTGGGGGGGGGGGAGGGGGAGGAGGGTGGTTCGGTGTGATGAAACGTCTCTCTGGAGTCGTTTCATAGACGCTTGTCCCACTGGATTCTGTGCATCCTATTCTGTCCACCGCCTGATTGAGGTTTAATTTATTAACTTTCCCAGAAAGACTTAATAATCAAACTAAGGCTTATTAATGACATTTTGTTTGATTTTTTTGTGTTCCATAGGAGATCATGACCTGTATATTTTACGTTTTTCCCTTCACCCTACCCCATGTGTGCGTAAATGTGACTGAATGAGTGTTTTTACGTGTGGTTTCGGGTTCGAATCCTGCCTCAGGCGTGGATTTGTGTGATGTCCGTAGGTTTAAGTAGTTCTAAGTTATAGGGGACTGATGACCTCATAAGTTAAGTCCCATAGTGCACAGAGCCATTTTTTCCTATGAATGTGATATTCTGTGACATTATTGAACGATGGTTTTGGACATCGGTTTCCATCTGCACTTTATTTTTCTCCTGTACACCGAAAAAAATTGGAGTTTTTAGAGGGCTACAGGAGAAAACTAACCGGCAGTTGAAAACCCATTTCCAAAACGCCTTCACCGAGGCAACAGTACATCTCATTCATAAGAGACAAGACTTTTCTGCGCCTCAGCTGGCTCCATCTTTTGCATCGCCGATTTTGGCTATCAGTTGCGATCACTGAATAACAGACAACTTTGTGAGACATTTCATCATTGTTGGACTTAGTGACACGCCTCGGTGCCTGTAACTTCGACGCTCTGTACCGTAGTTGGGTGACGTTTCTGGTCGCGGTTCCTATCCTCGATTTCTTCCTCAAAGCATCCTCTAGAACATTTCGAAGCCTGTCGCAACATTCCTGGGATACCTTGTATACATAATGTATATTAAGGTGTTGTGACTTGGCAAGACAGCCAAGCCGCTATGAGAGGAAGCTGAAAGGCACGCGTTTAAGCTCACGCAGGATGGCGTGAGGTCTGGAACAGGACAAGTAATGAAGACTAGCAAATAAAGTACGTAGCTTATGGAATACTTAACTTTAATCCATAATTGGTGAACATCGGTCTGACGGTACATGCATCACAAGATGAATAGCAAATGATAATGGCGCCTTGCTAGGTCGTAGCAAATGACGTAGCTGAAGGCTATGCTAACTATCGTCTCGGCAATTGAGAGCGTAATTTGTCAGTGAACCATCGCTAGCAAAGACGGCTGTACAACTGGGGCGAGTGCCAGGAAGTGTCTCTAGACCTGCCGTGTGGCGGCGCTCGGTCTGCAATCACTGATAGTGGCGACACGCGGGTCCGACGTATACTAACGGACCGCGGCCGATTTAAAGGCTACCATCTAGCAAGTGTGGTGTCTGGCGGTGACACCACAGAAGGCATATGACGTCACACATAAACCTAGAAATAAAAATAAACATTAACGGATGGAGTAATCGGAATATATGGCAGAGAGGAGCCGTAGATCTTTAATGTAAAGACTAGATACCAGACACATATATACAAGTTGAATCACCTAAAACTTGTACTGCTAATATTACGGAAATGGAAAGTGCTACTGATGTAAACGTTTCACAGACTGGATTGGTAGTTAGGGGCTCGTATTCATAGCCAATAAACAGATTGTAATAATACTTGGAAAGTGTATTGTTTGTGCAAATATATACTTTTTTAAATGGTACAATGCCTAAAGACATTAACAGGCTAAAAGCAGGGTAAATTATAATTCCAGTGGTGTTTTTTGCAGGATTCTAGTGCCAGTCTTTTACGAGATACCGTATTTTGAGGAGTTTCCACAACGACACTTGTTTGTGTCATTCGACCTGCGTAGTTGGCAGGTACAGTGTTATTTGTTTGCTTACTGTGTGTTCCTTGAGTGCGTTGCGATTTGTTAGTCAGTTAGTGTGGGGCAGTGCAAGCAACAGGTCGCGAGTGGACGGAGGGATTTACCAATGCAGAAAAAGTCGATATGCTCTTGGTATATGGAGATAGTAGGAAAAATGCGGTTGGTTCTTGGACGGTGTATGTGGCAAGATATCCCAATAGACGTCAATGATCTTGGCATTTATTTATCAACCTCCTCAAGCAGTTACGTAAAAGTCGTATTATGACACCTAGACAACGTAGCAGAAGGAAACAAGTGATGAGAGAAAAGAGGTAAAATTAATGTTCTTGCTACTTTTGCAATCGATCCGCACATTAGCTCCCCCGCAATTGCATGAGAAGTGGCATGTGTCAGGTAAGTGTCCTACGCATTCTCATCGGCATAGGTTCCATTCCTATCACGTCTCTCTCCATCAAGAACTGCATATCAACGACTATGACAATCGCGTTAACTTCTGTACACCCAGATGTATTATGTATCTTGTTTAGCGATGAAACCACATTTACCAATTATGGCCAGGTAAACGACCGAGACATGCATAATTGATCTGCTGAATATCCTCGTTGGCTTTGTCAGGAGGAACGTCACGTCCATGGAGTGTAAACGTGTTGTGTGGGATAGTGAACCATCAGCCCATAGGCCTGTGTTTCAAGACAGAACACTGAACGCGCACAAGTATAGCAGCCTCCTAACAATCTTCCTTCCACGGATGACAAGACGTTCCTCTACAGACTAGAGGGAACCTGTGGTACCAACATTATAGATGTCCAGCACATAGTGCATGAAGTAATAAAGCATGTCTTCACGAATTGTTTCCAAATCGTTGGTCGGTCCGTTCCCTGAATTTGACGCCTGTAAACTTTTTCCTGTGGGCAAAGAGGCTAAAATAATATATCTACAAGGACACACCAACTACACCCGATGATATGCAACGACGTATTACTGAAGCCTACTCGGACATCTTCGTTAAAATGCTAGCATGTGTGTCGCAGTCGTTCCATACCACACTGGAAGCGTGTATTGCCACTGACAGTGTTCGTTTTGAACACAACAGGTGATGGACAGTTGTCTCTTTACTGGTCAGAAACCACAGAACTAGCGTACACATTTGTGTTGTTCTTTTCTATATGCTATAACAGATACTGTACAAATGTCGGTATGTGAACTTTTAAAAATAAGATCTCATAAACGACTCAGACTAGAAACCTGAAACAAACACCATTGACATTGTAATTTACCATACCTTTAGTTTATTAATGTCAATAGAAATTTTTCCATTTGAGAAAGTGTATATTTGGACAACAGACACACTTTGTAAGCATTGGTTGTTTGGGTGATTTGGGGGATGGGGACCAAAGAGCGTCGTCACCAGTCCCATCGGATTAGGGAAGGATGGGGAAGGAAGTTGGCTGTGCCCTTTTCAAAGGAAATCCCGGAATTTGCCTGAAGCGATTTAGGGAAATCACGGGAAACCTGAATGTGGATGGCTGGACACGTGTTTGAACCGTCCAGTGTGATAACCGCTGTACCATCTCGCTCGGTTTCTAAGTATTATTATTATTGTCTGTTTATAGGCTAACAATACGAGCCCTGGCTACTAATCCATTCTGTGGAAGCCGCATATCAATAGCACTTTCCACATCCGCAATAGGTCTACCAGCGGTGCAGGTTTTAGGTGATTCACCCAGTATGTGTTTTAATAGTGGAAAATCGTTGCATTCCAGACACATAGTTACACGACGAAATTGTAATATTGCCATTAATTCTGTATCCATGAGGAAGTGGTATGGTTATTCTCAACCCACATTTAAGTTATAACACAGGCTGCAGTCGTTAACATGAGCGATATGAGTATTATGCATAAGGTGTGTTATGTATTTTTCAAATTACCTATCAGTATTTACAATTCATTCCCAGCTACAAGATTCTATTGTGGTGTAAACTGGTAGGTATCCATTCGTTTACTAAACTACTAGTTCTATCCACAGAAATGTAAGGTGAAAAAAAATACACTACGTCTTACCTCAAGTCCTTTTATTACTGTGGAGTGTGATTTGTAAGATACCCTTATTTGGATTCTGAATGCTGCGGTATTCACATCCAATACACAACAAGCTGCAAGTCATATGTATTTGGAATCGTAAAACCTTTTAGTCTAATGTAATGTGGAACGATCCCATAAACTAAAAGCGATACACACACAGGCAATCACATACTGATACTACCAAAGATGAAATTACTTGAAGTTTGCTGATAGAGGATGAAAGTGCTCTGTGCATAACAGGGGAAGCACACGTTTTATCTACATGCCTTAGATTAGTAGCTATCATAGTCAAATCACATTAATGTGACCACATGAAAAAAAAACCACAGACGGCAGGTGGCAGCACTGGCAGTGGAGGGTATGTAAAGCAAGTCAGGGGAAGCAGTAAGTAGTTTAATCGTCGTAATGTAGAAACGGAGCGATATATTTGACGTCCAAACGGGCTGGATCACTGGCTCTTGGGACAAAGTTGGAAGCACAACTAAGTTTGTAAGCTATTTACGTGCCACTATCGTTAAATTATACCTTGTACGACTAAATTGCGCTATCCAAAACCCACGCTGAGACAGTTGTGCTGCTCCAAGGGCCATAGATGATAGGGGTGAACAACGACTGTGGAAATGTGTACGAGCGAATAAACTTGCAACTATTGAGCTGGCGATTGCCCAGATGAACCAAGTGGCTCCCAATACTGTCTCCTCAATGACCGTTCAGCGAAGGTTGCCGCGTATGGGCCCCCCGCACAGGCGTCTGGATCATGCGCCATTGCTGTCTGCTGCTCATCGACGGCGAAAGCTGGAATTTGCATCCCAGTAGCGCAACTGGACGTCCACTGAGTGGCAACAGGTGACCTTTTCAAATGACGGATGACCGTTGATGTGAACAGCGTCGAACTCAAAGCCTGCAACCATCGTCGGAAGAGTCCAGGCCAGAGGAGGGAGTGTTGTGTCCTGAGGCATGTTTCTTGGCATTACCTGGGTGATTTCGTCATTCTGTAAGGTAGAATGGATCAACATAAATATGCGTCTATCCTTCGGGACCATGTCCAGCCAATATGCAGTTTGTTTTTCCTCAGCTCGATGGCATCTACCAGCAGGACAATGCAACGTGTCATACAGTTTGCTGAGTACGTGAGTAACTCGAAGAGCACCAGAATGAGTTTATCGTATTCCCGTAGCCACCAAACTCCCAAAATTTAAATCTAATCTGGAATCTGTGGGATCACTTCGATCGGGCTGCACGCCATGGATTCTCTACGGAAAAACTTAGTGCAGCTGGCCAAGGCGCTGGAGTTGGCTTGGCTCTACATCCTTGTCGATAACTTCCAGATACTCACTGACTCTCTTTCTGACGTATCGCAGCGGTCTGTGTAGCAAAAGGTGTTCACTTTAATGTGGCTAGATAGTGTAATCAACTGCTCAACGTTTGCCTACTTTTAAGCCATTAATCTTAATTATTTTTTTTTTCATTTGTTCTCGCCAGTAAGTGGTGGGAAATTTTCTGCTTTCGACACATACAGTTCACTGAATTTGGAGAAGAGTGAACGCATTCAGTGACCGGTATCCATAGATTTTTGACAAATCGATCACTTCAGTCATCACCTGCCGGCAGGTGATGCTTGATGTGATCACTTTGTCAAAAATCAACGGATACCGGTCACTGAATGCTGGCCCCCTTCTGACTGGACCAGGGGGAGGAATCTTCCAACACACGTGTCAGGGGGCCTGACGATGGCGTAGTATGTCGCCGAAACTGATTGCTCAATAAAATAAAAATTTGGAAATTTAGATGGCTGAAAGGTGCTTTGATTTAATATTTTGTACTGAACAGCCGAGGTCCCGCAACCACCAGTATAAAGATGAACATACAGAGACTATTATCTTCCTGTCTACAGCATTAATTATTTAATCTGTAAATTGAGAAACTGTTGTATAGGGAATAGCATCGCTTCCCGAAGCATGTGACAGATGTTATTAAACTATTTTGTTTGTGTTGTAATCACGTGATCGAAAGTGTTGCTGTTTTAACTATGGGTACGAATCATCGTCATCAACAAAAATCATTTATTGTTGGTACACATTGTGATCATATTGGTGTGCCAAAATACATTGCAGTGTTTGTGCTACTCACATGCAGATACTAAGACAAACTGATGTGGGACCTAAAGCAGCACGTTCCTGAGAAATAAGGTGAATACATACAGGTTGATAGTTCATTTGTGTGGAAGCACACACAGTCCAGGCATCAGAACTGATAATGGGCTATAAACTGTTCTCTGTATGTCCGTAGGTTTAATTATTTATCATGGAAATCATTTATATAAACTACCAAACATCGATACAGATAGTTTTATTGTAGAATAGAGCTTGCTTGGTGGAATTCTATGTAGCGCATCTGGATGACTGTCTTTTTGTCTTAAGTAAATTACATTTCAAAATCAGTACTGGATCATATGCATTACAATAATGTAGGTTTAACGGAATATTTGTTAATGGCAGGAGGGAGTAGACGACTGGCTATTCATGTATGCAAAAATCGGTTTGTCACCCAAGATACTAGGGTCGGATGCTTGCTATAGACCAAGGCTAGGTAGAGGATGTTACTGAGAAATATGTGTGTTATTCAGTGTTATACACTCACAACTACGACAGGCAAAAGCTCTGCCTTCCCAGGGAGTTTTGCTAGTGTTGAGCATATTGAAAAACCTAGCAAGAGTCGTTGTCTTCATGACGGTAAATCTGAGAATGCAAAGAAGAATTATACATCTTTGTTAACTAAAGAGAGGCCTGATTGTCTTGCTGACAAAGAATAGAACAATTTTTTTCCTTCCGATACCTCAAGAAACCAATCTATCGAGCGGACTCAAGCCTTTACCTATTAAACTGTATATATGTAGTTCTGCAATTTGTCTACTGGGAAGTAATATGACATTATAAGTTGCTCACGTGATTATAACTCCACTTACGATCACGAGTCCTATACGTATTGACACTAAGGATAAAAATCGCATAATGTGACTGGTTAGTTCATGAAGTTAGAATTTGTTAGATGCTGCTATCCTACTGCCTGCTACAACAAGTAACATGATACGTGTAAATGCGCCATTTTTCCACTACGATACTCTAATGTTAATATGCCCGCGTAAATACCCATCATTATTTGTTATGTTCGATCCAATCTATAATCATGTATCACCTGCATAACACATTTCGGGAAATGATTCGGACCTTCGAACGTGTTTTTCATTCCGTCTTACATTAAAAAATACATCAGGTTACGGGATTTGCTCTCAGCCTGGGATACGATTATCACACAACCTACCTCAGACGTATGTTCCCTAAAAATTACCTCGCAGAGTGCGAACTAGAACAGTAAATTATCGCATGCAAGGATTACGGACATATTCCAAATGAAGTGCCCCATTTATTTCCTGGCAAAGGAACGAAAGAGAAAGATTTAAGTCAGGGTACATAAGCAATAGCCCATCTACAGACTTCCCCTCACTGCAGCGTGAGACATGAACATTAGGACTACTGAACTTGTCTCTGTCGTAGACAGGATGTTGTCGGAGCTCTTACTGCTATAAATACTCGTACATGGCAAACAGGAAAGGAGGATACGATGTAAATCTTGACGTTCAGCACTTTAAACCTGTTGGTTTTATTATAGTAGAGGGAAAAACGCGAGGAACATAAAGTCGAGAATGGTTACGTATCAAGACAGTTCATCCGTCTTTACAAATTGGCTATCTGATACATAAACTCAAAACAGTGTGTGTTGCAATTCCTCTATGCTACTGGTACTAAGCCACCGTAAGATAAGTTTACCCATCTGGACTGATCTAAAAACTATAATTACGTCCACGTACTAACGTGGAACATTGTAATATGTTTTATGGAAAAGGAAATATTAAGAATATGGGAAAATTTAGTGAAAATGTCTTCACGAAGTAAATCTGAGTAGAGAATATCTGATGTTAGATGTAATCGCACTCATAATGAGATTGGGAAACACCACTGCCCACCTCCAACTGTCTGTAATAAGGGAGTTCCACATCGGTTCGTCCATTCCACGTGCGTATGACATGAGACGGATAAAAGGAACACTGCTACACACAGGGTCACGGTATCATTAGATAGATGTGCAGAAGACTTTGGTACTATGTCAAATGTTAATAACACATTTTTTACGAATACATATTCTCATTAATAAGAGGAATTTGATCAAAATTTTTTGGTCGTGTTTGATACTTTGTTGTATTCTCATCTGCTGGGTGCTCTGGCAAAATGCAACGTGCTAGCGTTATCACAGTCGCTTCTTGCCAGTAGCTGCTTATCTGCCGTGTGTGGGGGTTCTATACTGTTTAGCAGGCTGGGACACGGAGGGGGAATTCGGCCTTTAGCTATAGCGACACGCAGATCTGTAATTCCTGACCTCCTTACCGTTAGTATCCCATATGCAGCCATTGACAGCTTGTGTACACAGTCGGTGGTAGTCCAAGGACAGGTTCACAGCGTGTTATTACCTCTCCAGGCAGCTTTTAAGGCTTTGAAGATAGGCCAGGCGCGTACGGTACCATATAGGAAAGCTGCGGTTCTTGTTTGTACATTCAGTGATGTGAACCACTCCCAGGTGGATTTTTTCGTAACTGTTTACGAATCTTATAGTGACGCCACACATTAATAACGTAGGCGTGTAGCAAGAGGTTATCCGTTTACTTATCGTGTTGTGATAGGTTAAATGTAATTACGTGTCACCGGCAGTTCTAGGCCCTACAGTCTGGAACCGCGGCCTCGGGCATGGATGTGTGTGATGTCCTTAGGTTAGTTAGGTTGAAGTAGTTCTAAGTTCTAGGGAGACTGATGACCTCAGAAGTTAAGTCCTATAGTGCTCAGAGCCATTTGAACCAATTACGTGTCGTCTTACTCTTTTTATTCTGCCTGGGAATGCTGGTAGATCTCGAATGACGTCGTCCACGCGTTTGTCCTAGTAATAAAAGTGGGATGGAGGGGTAGGAATGGGGGAACTTGATATTTATTGGCCCAGAGAAAAGGAGATGGGGAGGGGTCTCATAGGCGTTAGGGACCTAGCTGAGAGTTTCAGATCGCGGGGATTCTGCCCTGCCGGCTACTAGGTAAGTCGCGCCAGAGACGAATTTACGCACATTTCTAGTCTGTTTGTTCAAAGAAAGCGCATTTGTCTACAATTACGGGGAAGGTCATGGCCAGAATACACACGCTGTAGGCGGTGTGAGGCGCGCGAAGTATTGCATACTGTGTAGGCATCTCGCTTATGTTGGCTAGTTTGGAGTTACTTGTGTGGCTGATGGCAGTGGTAACGGCCACCTCTGGCAGTGCTGGGATGATCCGTGGTAGTTTTCTTATTTTTGTTTTGCAGCACTTTTTTAAGTCTTGCTTTAGAAATTTATGGACATATTTGTACTTTCTTGCGTCGTTATTCTACAAGTCTATTATTATGTTACAGTGGCGTACTTAGCATAAGGCAAGAGCAAAGTAACGTCACACATTATTAATGCAGGTGCTAGTTCCTCACAACCTTGGTGTGTATTTGTAGCACTGTGGTATTTGTTAATATATGTGGCCGAGCGGTTCTAGGCGCTTCAGTCCGGAATCGCGTGACTGCTACGGTCGCAGGTTCGAATCCTGCCTTGGGCATCGATGTGTGTGATGTCCTTAGGTTAGTTAGATTTAAGTAGTTCTAAGTTCTAGAGGACTGATGACCTCAGGTGTTACGTCCGATAGTGCTCAGAGCCATTTAAACCATTTTGTATTTATGTGTGTCTTTGATTGACAGTCTCGGAAAGTGGGAGGAAGTTGGTAAAACTGCAGTGGATGGTTGGAGTGCTTATAGAATGTGCTATGATATGATTAATTTATTCTCACCCTATTCTCAAAGTGTCTTACGTCATAAACTTTGTTACTGTTTATCAAGATTTAGCAGAATGAGACACACAGGCACATGCACGCACGCACACATACACACACACACACACACACACACACACACACACAAGTAACACAGGGATGAGTACATTTGGTGTATAGAAAGAGTTTATCTGTTTATACATCGGTGCTGTGGTTTTTATCTCTCATTTAATATACTACCAAGAGCTTGAGGTTGTTGTCCAGTAACGCATTGTGAGAATTGTTTAACATTGTATTAACACAAATCTTAGGAAAGAAATGAAGGTATTTGGAAAAGTCCATAACATTGCAATAAACTAACTAAAAATTGTAAAACAGCAATTAAATATGAGAGGTAGGGATTAACTGTACTTATATGTACGTTCTGTCCGGAGTTGGTGGCTGGAGTCTGGTGGTGCTTCATAATGATCTTTCCACTACAATGCACAGACCTCGAAAGATGCATCCCAACCATTTTCTCTGGTTATGAAGGATAACCAGTGGGAGGGAGAGTTAGAACCTTATTGGTTCTGGTGGAGGGGATGATGGAGCCCAGGGTCAATACTATCTCATAGCAGCAGTCTCTTGTGCATACGTAGGGAAGGGAGGCAGCAGGGGGATGACATTGAATGTACCACATGTATGGATGTATGGGCATGTCTGGGGGAGGGAGTGGGAGGTGACCATCGATATAATCCGCCAATAATATGATATCCCATCTCAAGATGAAGGGTAGCTTGACACCAGAAGTCCTTATCAAGATTATCTCATTCATACCTGCACTGTATAAATACTACCATGATGATGGTTCTTTTGCTATCAAAGCTAGTAACGAATTGTAATGAAATATATTTTTTATGATCAAGACAGTTAAAAGATTTTATAAAAACAATTTTAAAGTTTTAGGTCTCAAAGTTCATAGACGAAAGGATACACATTTTTTAGTGAAAACATGTAATTATTCTCAAATAAAAATGAAATGCGGTAAGAAGTGTGAAATTCTTTCGCCATTGTTAACGAAAAATGTTGCCACTGATGAATTTTCATTCTGTTGGACTTCGTAGAAACTGTCAGCGAGAAATTTCTTAAGTATATTACAAAATTAATTATGGTAACTTCTGAAACATTTTTATGTCTTTTCACTTATGAACGCAACTTATTTATTAGTGTGTCATTGCATACCGCTACCAGGTGTCTTGTTCCGACGAATCGCATTAATAGGACTGCCTCTCTGAGAGATTATATTTAAATATGTTAAAAACTCTTTACCCGATATAAGCTGTACAAAAGTGAATGTAGATACTCTCAGGCCACAATTTCCCGTAGAGCTGCCTCAAACATATTTGTTCGTATGGTTATGCGAAACACAAGTTTCACCCACATAAATCAGTGTGTCACCCATATGTTATAAATACGTAGTCATAAAAAATTTTGCTGTTGAGAAAGCAGTATCTCTTCGTTTCTTAAGAAATTTTCTTCCATCGTTACATTCCTGAATGTAAAACCGATGTCTTTTGGAAGGCAAAGAACAGACATTTCCGAGCCCTCATACTCAATTTCATGTTGTTGGAAACAGATTTTACTAGCTTTATGATACTCTTCTCTGTTGTAAAATGCTAATACTGGCCCGCCGACCACTTCTTCTCTAATATAATTTGTTTGGATAAATCGCCTTTCCCATACATACCGCCGACCGCGGTGGTCTCGCGGTTCTAGGCGCGCAGTCCGGAACCGCGCGACTGCTACGGTCGCAGGTTCGAATCCTGCCTCGGGCATGGATGTGTGTGATGTCCTTAGGTTAGTTAGGTTTAACTAGTTCTAAGTTCTAGGGGACTGATGACCTAAGATGTTAAGTCCCATAGTGCTCAGAGCCATTTGAACCATTTTTGAACCATACATACCCCTTTCGCGCAGAATGGAAGGCAGCCCTCAAAAAAATGGTTCAAATGGCTCTGAGCACTATGGGACTCAACTGCTGTGGTCATCAGTCCCCTAGAACTTAGAACTACTTAAACCTAACTAACCTAAGGACATCACACACATCCATGCCCGAAGCAGGATTCGAACCTGCGACCGTAGCAGTCGCACGGTTCCGGACTGCGCGCCTAGAACCGCGAGACCACCGCGGCCGGCGGCAGCCCTCACATCTACACCCTTTGAAGATATTATGTTGCCCCTAACACGTTGCACTTTTCTTTCTGAGACGCCATGTACTCCTACCGTTAACGTTTGTGCTCAGGCAAAGGTAATGTTCCGTTATCTTCTTGTCACAATGAAATTTGTTAGCTAACTTTACGATTTAAGATGTTAAATCCTTAGATTATTTTCTAATACCCATTCGTCCCAGCGTACAACAAGAAGACGGGGGCTAGTGACAAAGCTATGCAAAGAACTTTGCTGTTCAGTATCACTCATAAATATCTGTAAGGCACGGCGAGTACATGGAACAACGAGAAACCACGTTTCGTTATTTAACAGGGCATAAGCCGTCTCTTTGTGACGACTTGACAATCTTCTAAATGCCCTCTTTTTGCTGCACTGTATGGACTTACTTAGATAGGGCAGCCTCTCAGAAAGGAGAGGAGAAATTATTTCTTTTCTTACGATACTCGCTAACTGTACGTGCAATGCCGCTCAAGCTGTTAGCAAACGTTCCTACCAGGCACAGAAGTTCAGAAAACGTATCTTTTTGAATTGATCAGCGGGTATCGCCATGGCCTCGCTACAACTATACAGCGCTGATTCACACATTTGGATTATTATAACGCACATCAGAACAATCAATGCTTTACTCAAAATCGGTCTGACAAAAATAAGCTCTTTAAGGTTTGGAAGTCTTTGATTAACGATTCTTTGGAGACTAAAAAAGGAGATAGATCATGTGGAGAGTGAGAGCAATAGCAGAACTTATACAAATAAATGGATGAGTGTTAAATCAAATTTTTATCACTTCACAAGCATGAAATGTGTACAATTTTATTTGTGAGCAGTCTCTTAAGACACATCGGGGTCGTTAATAGCTTTCTCGGGCATAAATTCAGCATACAAATATCCTGCGAGAGGATTAGGAAATGGGCTCCACGAATTTCTAACAGAAAAATAGTTCTGTTTCATAGTTTACATAATCTGTCGTGTTAAAGAAATTACAGGAACCTCCTACTCACTACCGCAGGCTAGGAAACCCTCATGATCCGAAAAAGGTAACCTACGGTGGATGGAAGTTGAAAGTCTTTTGGCACAAATGCATTAAATTTGATAGATCCCGATTAATGGACTTCACACAAACAAGGGTTCGTTTTTCTCAGGACAGGTTACTCCATCGAATGGAAATACGTTCCACCAGAAAGTCATTGCTTTTGTTAACATGGTAGTAGTTGATACTAAGGACCACTTCATAATAATAGGACAATGGCTGTGAAACCATGATAAAAGCAATAAAAAGCACGAACGACTACTGCTAATAAATTGCTGACAACGGTTACTCAGCTGGATAGTTATGGACTTTTCACAACTGGGAGAAAGCACTGGGCATCATCTCAGGTGATGCGAATCTGATAATATTACAAACCTTCCATTGCTATCACTCGCTCTGCTCACTTTTAACTTCCCAAACTGGTGCATGCTAATTATTAGGCTCGGTGGCAATCACTGAAGGCAACAAACAGAAGTGCCGAAGGCACATGGGCAGATCTGGACCATTAACAAGTCCTGTGTCACTTAGATTTAATCAAAGACTATCGAAATTTAAAAGCTTCTGAGCACCTAAATGAGGTAATCGAGTGATTCTCTAAGAATAATCAACATTTAATTTTTATAAAGGAAACTGAACTTCCATCAAACCTGTGTTCGGAAGAACAGTGTCATTCACAGGTAGGCGGCGGGCAGAAGAGCGTCTGAATAAACGGCCAACGGTCGCACATCGGCGAGCAGAGTCAGCTTTTTTAGCGTGTTGTGGGTGGCGTCCGCTGCTGATCCTAGCCAGTCACACTAATAAAAAAAAATGTCGAAAGCCCTGAATTGACAGCACACTACATTGCTGGATTTTATGGAAAGTCCTATTGAAGTTGGTAGTACCTTACTCTGATGACCTGAAACTCTCTGACCGCTACTCCGCTACTGATTCATTCAAATCCACTTATCTATTCATTCACACTACAGCAATTATTCAAGGAAAGATGTGGAGAGAGAAGAGGTTGCTGATAACAAGATGAAATCCAAAAGTCGTTGCAACGCATTCTTCTTTCAAGTACTTAATCAAACAACACAGCAGCATCTGTGATACAGTTTAATAAGACAGCAAGACATGATAATTGAAATAAATATGACGATGGGCCATACCAGAATTGTGTGTGTGTGTGTGTGTGTGTGTGTGTGTGAGAGAGAGAGAGAGAGAGAGAGAGAGCAGATTCAAAGAAGACTGCGTGATTCGTAACTGGCTGTTTGACTAGAAATGCCCCGCAAACAGCAATGGGAGACAGTACAAGATAGACATAGTACACTGCAGTGAGCCTTACACTGAAAATTGCAAGAACCTATGTACCAGTGCAAGTCAAGACAACCATTAAATCGCTCAGCTTATAACTCTAGGCCAGCGGCCTTGCCGCAGAAGTAACACCGGTTCCCCTCAGACTACCGAAGTTAAACGCTGTCGGGCTTGGCAAATACTTGGATGGGTGACCTTCCGGTCTGTCGAACGTTGTCGGCAAGCTGGGAGCACTCAGTCCTTCTGAGGCAAATTGAAGATCTACTCAAAGTGGCGGCTCCGGTCACGAAAACTGACAACGGCCGGGAGAGCGGTGTGCTGATTCCACGCCCCCGCAAGTGACGCCTGTAGGCTGAGAATGACACGGCGATGGGTCAGTACCGTTGGGTATCCCGAGACCTGTTCGACGGAGTTTAATTTTTTATATCTCTAGAGATTTCCACGAGCCAAGGTTCGAAAAATTTAAGCGTACGCAAAGAGGATACAGTCAATCGAACTTCCTGCATACTGTCGCCGAATGACATGGAAAGGGAGAGAAGGGAGGAAGGTATTGATATAGCATTTAACCTCCAGCACGTTTAGTGTGGTAGTTTGCTGGATTGAGGTGTAGATGTAACAGGTAAATACGGACTACTTAGGTATAATAAATAAAAGTAGATTTTCCTTAACTGAGGTGGAAAATATTATAATACGGAAAAGTGTCAGTTACGGATCAATCTGAAAATTAGTTGTATAAGCTTGCTTTGTGTATCTGCAATTCTCCTGGTGTTTCTTTTCTTTTTACATGAAATCTGCCCCAAGAAATATTTGTAAGTATCGAGGATTTAATTGCCAGACGACCTTTTGCAATGTTGTGGTAAGTAGGTATGGTCTCCTTACTTATCGATAAATCCCTTCCTTTAAATTCCTTTAAATAGCATTTTTATTTTGACCCTTCACAGAGCTGAACTGCAGCAGCATCAGTATTCAATTATCCGTAGCAAGAAGATACTGTGGATATGCGTTTGTTAAGAGAACGTAACGCAAAATTTTTTTGCCTCAATTTTTATAGACCACTAACCCATAGTTCAATCCCAAATGAGTAAACTTCAACCCCCTTGGCGGACATCGCTTCCAATTAGCACAGAAGTGATAAACGTGATAGAAGAAAATGACATACAATATCAGAAAAAGTACCGGCGAAAAAAGGTATTACTCTTGTGTAAGACAAAAGTAAAAACGTTTCACAAAACCCATCTAATACAACATGGTCAATTATGATCCATTACTTCACTCTTACTTCAGATGCTTGGAAGAATCCATATGTATTTTGATTGTTAACCTTCTTGCTATCCAAGCTGTCTTTCTTTGTTATTTGTCGTGTCAGTTTTGTACCTCGGTAAAATTTGCGCTAAGCGAGACCTAATGAAAGTACTGGAGAGCGCAGGTATCTCAGAGACAGTGCTCTAGTTACGCAAATTCTGGACACTAGTCGTGCAAGTAATCTTTTCGTGCTAACATTTAAATCTAAATCATGCTGTGTCTGGTATGATCATGTGACAGGCGACGAATCAATATAACCCGTGTGTATTCGCTACACACTACTGGCTGTCACCTGAAGTTCTACATTTACAAGTCCCACGGAATGCTTCATCCAGGGCATACTGTATCGCTCAGAGTGTGAGGAGCTTTGCCAGCTATGTTCCTTATGTCCTTCTCAATTGTTTGGTAGGGGTTACGGTCCAAACAGCTCCCGGCATCCCCAGTAATCACTAAATGATTCTCTTTATCAATGTTACCCAGAGATATTAAATCATAGGCGACATCGCTGAACGCTGCACTTGGCTGAAACGTACTGATTACTTGGAATTCGTATTCAGAGAGTCCTGCACTTATCCGATCATTCCATCCTATGACTACTCCCTGCCACAAGAGCCTTCTTGTTCCTTTAACGGTCTGATTACTACTGGCTGTAACTTGCAGTTTTCGCCTGTCTTATCAAAGTGTTCCTGGACTCGTCGGATTTTCTGCACACTTTTTTCCACCGTCTTCAGAGCAGTGAAGCAATTGGAGGCATCTATACTAAAATTTACGGACCTGCTGCAGTTGTTGAACTTATTACCTTATTTAGGGTGTTTGACCACAGTTATTTACTTTACCACTAACATCTACTGCTTTCAGCTGCTCTAATACTCCTTGTGGTAGTGCTAGATTAGATCTGAGTTTTAACGTCAACTGCTGCTCTTCCTTAATCATGAGAATGAATGTGTTAACAGGTTCGTACTTATATTAAAACAAATACGTGAAACACACTAACACACTCGTGTATAGAATGGTTTAAGAGCTGACAGGCACACAGTGGAATGTGTAGTGAGAGTACACATTTCAGACTTTCGACTCTGTAAAGAAGTTTAATGTATTTTCTTATTCCATTTTTAAACGAGTACATTCATTTTCTAGGTGCTGCAGTTTTTTCTGAAATTACAAAAATTACACTGCAAATTAAAGTTTTTGTAATTGTAAAAACATTTTCCAAGGTACAACATGGTCATGTACCTAGGAACAAATATTCGTCTGAAATTTAAAAGCGTTCAATCGAGAAACTCGTTTCATTAATACTCTACTATACACCAATTATATTATCAGTAAGTGAAACTAAATTAAGCAGAAGTATTATAAAAACCTAATCACAAGTTAAATAAAAATGTAAAAATGTGTGTGGAGTCGTATGGGACTTAACTGCGAAGGTCACCAGTCCCTAGGCTTACACACTACTTAACCTAAATCATCCTAAGGATAAGCACACACACCCATGCCCGAGGGAGGACTCGAACCTCCGCCGGGACCAGCCGCACAGTCCATGACAGCAGCGCCTTAGACCCAAGTTAAATACTTATTGAAAATGAATCTATTTAAATTTACATCTTCCAGACAGATAAAAATTTTAAGACTATAACGCAACTCAGTTAATTCTCAAATATTTCATGTGACCATCCATTATGTCGAACACTGCAACGTCTGTTTTATACCATGAATCGCAAAGCGATTCGGCTAGTCAGTTCGTATGTGGTAGCTAATGGTGTAAATTGTATCATGCTCTCGACATGTCTCGAAAGACCAGAAAAGTCATGTGAGCACAGTTATCACCCGCAGGTCGAGTAGGTCTTCTTTCAAAGAAGTTTGGCTTGATATCCAAATTCTTCATTTTCTTTTCTGTGGGGAGAATGTCAAGAGTAAGAACAATGTGAGGGAGTAAAGATGTATCAAGCATGTAATGAGATGAATGGAATATTATCTGTACACCTATTGCAAATTTGTTCAATTGTATTAGTACGACTCGAGCAAGTAATTTGTTGTTCTGTTAGTAAATATGTGTGGAAAGTATCTCTATGGTATTGGCTGCATGGGGGATTTAATCTGTTGTTAACCGTCAGAAACGTTATATGTGTTCCTGTAGTATAGACGATTATTTATTTTGCATAAAAATGGGTCAGAGATTTTTCATTAAACTTTGCTATAAGAACAGAATAAAGTGAAAAAACATCTTATAATTGTTAAATATTGTTTCTGGCGAATGTGCTGTGAGTAAAAAAAGATTTTGTGACCGGTACAAGCGTTTCGAAGAAGACCGTGAAGATGATGCAGGTGACGAGCGCCCTGGACGCCCCAGTACATAGTCGAAAGATGAAATCGTGGGAAAACTGAAAAAAAATGAACGATCGCCGAATCACAACCAAAGAAATCACTGATCATGTTTGCATATCAGCTGACTCATGTCGTGATATTTATTCCGGTGTTTTGGGTGTGAAACGTGTGGTAGGCAAATCTGTACAATAATTGTCGAATTTCGAACAAAAAAAAAAAACGGCGAATGCAACTTGCACAGAAATCATTAGATGAAGTCAACGACGATGTGGAGCTGGTGAAACATGTAATAACAGCAATGGAACATTGGTTTAAGGATCGACGTCCAAACAAAGGCTCCATCTCAATCGTCCGAGTGGAAGCTTTCTGGAACCCAAGCCCGATAAAAGGTTGGCGACGGCGGTTAAATGTGAACGTTACGCTCATTGCACTTTCCAGTTTTAACAACATAACTAACCATGAGCTGGCGCCACAAGGTAGAAAGATTATTAAGTAGGCCTACTACTTACAAACTCAATACGTCTGTGTGAAGTAATCAGCAAAAAGTCCGGATTTGTGACGAAACGAATCATGGCTTTGAAACATGATAGTGTACCTCCGCACACTTCGTTGCTTTATAGTGAATTTTTGGCCAAAAGCAATATTGTAATGATGCCCCAGCCTCCATATTTGTCAGACTTGGTCACATGTGATTTTTTTTCTGTTTCAAAAATTAAGAGAATCTAAAGGGCCACCGTCTTACAAGCATTAGTGAGATTAAAAATGCGTCAGTGAGAGAGCGAAGAGTAATCCCAAAGACCGACTTCCGTAAGTGATTCGGGGAATGCAAAAAGTGCTGAGACAAGCATACAATGTGCATCTAGATGACTACTCAGCAATTCAAGCTTAAGTGCCTGACAAAGGGTTCATCGAAACACTTTCACACTATTTCTCGAACAGAGAGCGGGAAAACGAACACTTAAATCTCACCGTGTTAGCTTCGATTTCTCTTATTTTACTACGAATATCATTTCTCTCTATGTGGTCAGGTACCAACAAAAGCCGACCGGAGTGGCCGAGAGGTTCTAGGCGCTACAGTCTGGAACCGCGCGACCGCTTCGATCGCAGCTTAGAATCCTGCCTCCGGCATGGATGTGTGTGTTGTCCTTAGGTTAGTTAGGTTTAAGTAGTTCTAAGTTCTAGGAGCCTGATGACCTCCGAAGTTAAGTCCCACAGTGCTCAGAGCCATTTGAACCATTTTTGAACCAACGAAATATTTTGCATTCGGAGCAGAAAGTTGGTAAATGAAATTTTTTGGAAATATCTCGCAACGAAAAACGGCTTTGCTTTAATTATTGTCACCCTAAATAGCTAACCATACCCCTGGTACTCTTTCCCCTATTGCGCGATAGTACAAAACGAGCTGCCCTTCCTTGAAGTGTGTCGAAGTCCTCCGTCAATCCTGTTTCATGCTGAACCCACACAGTACAACAATACTCCAGAAGAGGGCGAACAAACGTAGTGTAGCAGTCTCTTTAGTAGATCTGTTGCATTTTCTAAGTCTTCTGCCAATAAATCGCAGTCTTTGGTTTGCTTTCCCCACAATGTTATCTATCTGAACTTTCCTATTTAAGTTATTCGCAAATGTAATCCCTAACTCTTTAGTTGAATGCACAGCCTTTAGATTTGTGTAATTCATCGTTATCCTCATTAGCGCATTTCTTTTAGTACTCGTGTGGATGACTACACACTTTTCATTATTTAGAGTCCAATGCGACTTTTCGCACCATATAGGTATCTTGCTAGGAAACGTCCCCTTTGAAAAATTTTACATGACTGTGCTTAACCTGACACACAATATTTTTAGCGCAACGCAATCTGACTTTCAAAATTCCCTACAAAAGAATGGCCCTGACTAACATTAAACTATACCTTTCACAAATCACTTACCTCACAAAAATCTTCGCTACTCAAGCTACTGCAATACAGCGAGCGCCACTACTGCCAGCTAAATAAAAGATTCAAACTAAGGAAGGCACTAACTACTGATAGGCATAGTTAGCAAATGAAAGATTTTAATAGAGAACAAACACTGTATTTACCTTAATAGTCATAATATATATAGCAGTTCATGACAAATTACAAAACTCCGCCATCTCTCTCCCCACATCCACCACTGCTGGCGGCTCACCTCCAACTGCGCAACGCTACGTGCTGTTCACAGCCAGCTGCCTAACACTACAATGGCGAGTATTACAACAATGCAAAGCAGCCACAGACTGCACACAGCACAGCCAGTGATTTTCATACAGAGGTGACGTTACCAATAAAAAAACCTAAACAGCCTACTTACATAGCCCCCATGCTACCCACAAAAAATTTTACAAATTTTTTTTTTTGGGCACTGGCCAATACATGTTTGTTAAATTTTTTTTTTACAATTACAATAACAAAGAAATCAAATGCACACACTTATTGATACAATGTTGGTCAAAAGCTAAAATTTTCTCACAGTCCATAAAGACAGTCCTGATCATTCATCACATTGCAGTGTTTCTCTCAAAGTCTGAGCAGTAAAAGAAAATGCACACGGAAGTAGTGGATTTCCATGCAGTCTTGAAGAAGTAGCGTTGTCCTTCCAATGGAAAGACAGTGCTGACTCTTGACATGCTGACAGGTAATGGGCCACAACAGAGCAAACCCACAGCGGAGTCAGTCGAAGTTTTGAAGAGTATTGGTGGGTAGGTCATCACAGAGCAGACCCACTGTAGTCCTGGTAGAGATTACAGTATTGGTGGGCCACCAGAGGTGCAGACCCACTGCAGTCCTTGTAGAAATAATGGTATTGATGGATCATCAAAGATGTAGACCCACTGTAGTCCTTGTAGAGATAATGGTACTGGTGGGTCATCAAAGATGCAGACCCACTGTAGTCCTTGTAGAGGTGGCCAGCAGCCATCTGTTGTGACTGTGCAGGTGCACAATCACCATTGAAGAGTCTTGCGGATAATATAGCAAGTCCATAACCACCACTTGTGCACTCACAAAGTTTTTGGAATTGTCCTTAGAACCAGCAATGCTGTTATCCAGTCCCTTGCTGAATTATTAACACACATGCAAACACTAAGAGTCCCTACTTCTCACATATTGTCCATATACTATGACCGACAGAAACGTGTGCAGTGAAATGTAACTTAATTTGAAGAACTGGTGTCAATTACAATATTATAACATGAGAATACAATTACAAAGGTACAAAATACATCATTAAAGAACATAACAATACAGAGAACATTTGTAATACAGGCTTTACAAAAGAATCGAAATAACATATACGTCAGTGTGACAGGAATTACGACATGAGTACATACATAAAAGATCAGAATAAATTTTGAAACATCAACTTCACACATGAGCATTAAAACAAAACAGAATAAATAATGTCTAAGCATATTTACAAGGTAAATAACATATTATTAATGCCAATTATATTTGAGGATAACAGTATTCCTCATCATAGTGAATGTAGCTTAGTATTAGAAGAAGAAAAAATTCTATGGAACTACACAGAGACAGGAAGAAAACAAATACACAAGGGTACACAAACACATAGTGGGATAACACAAAAGGAAAGGACAGGGTTTGTTTTCAGTGTAACATTTGGTACTGCAGTCCAACCCAAAACTTCATTCCATAGATCTTTCGTCTTATTTCAACATTTGTTTCCACCAAAAAAATCCTATTCAAGCATGCTTTCTGTATATATATGTTCACATATTTCTTACCTCATTATTTATCTTCCATTATCTTACTTCATCATTTATTTCCAAGAAAATCCTACCTAAACCTGTTGTCCCTAAACCCTACCTTTTTTTTGGTTCATATCCTCTTTCAAAATACTGTTTTGGCCAAATCATTTTCTTATAGATTTTCAATGTATTTCTTCCAATTCATCACAACTTGTTCTCTTATATAGTCTACCCCCTCTTAAGCTAACTTAAATCTACTGAGCTCAGATGCTAAACTAAGGAACGAGGCAATGCAGCAGCAGAAAACAATTAACACAAACAGCAATGATAAAAAATACAAAAGGCAAAGCAAGCAGCATAAATTACAACTAATATAAGGCAATGAGCAGCAAAC
The DNA here is from genome assembly GCF_023898315.1 of Schistocerca nitens. Classification (NCBI taxonomy): domain Eukaryota; kingdom Metazoa; phylum Arthropoda; class Insecta; order Orthoptera; family Acrididae; genus Schistocerca; species Schistocerca nitens. The sequence goes on along the minus strand of NC_064619.1, from coordinate 512,099,007 downwards.
AATAAAAATAAATCAGTAGTAAAACTGGCTTAAAAGAATAATACAAAGTGAAATTTAGTAGCACTATGCATGGCAAACGGCAGCAGCAAATGCTATAATTAATACCTAAGCATGGCAAAGATCAAGCAGAAAAAATATTACACTAAAGACAACAACGCAGATAAGGGAAATGTATATTCACATCTTAATATCTATGTCATTAAAGTGGTGCACCACAACAACTTATTGTAAAAAAAATATTACCATGTACTTGAAAAGAATATTATGTATGCATTTACTGTTACTAGTCCCTTCTTATTGTTCTTTCCTTTCCAAGTGCTCCTTTTTTGAAGAATGTGGATCACAAAATTATTATTTCATACATCTGTTGACAGAAAGTGTTCACATTAGCAAATGCATTTAATTTTATTTTATGAAACCAATGCTGCAAGACAGCTGGAAACCAGCTATCAAATGAAATAAGCAACTATGTACAAAGTAAAACATAAAATAATCATTCAGTAGTCATGAGGCATTTCATAAGTTAGTAGAAATTCTCTCAATTCTTGTAGATAGACACTTGTCCTAATCAGGTGTGCAGATGTAAGAATGTTTCCAAGTTATTATTAGCATGTCGTATTTACGATGCTTTCTACAAAGGAATGTCAATAGCGAGGATAATGGCCTCCCTTTTTTTTTTACCTTTGCCGCTGAAAAGGGCTCGCAATAATGGCTTTTTCTCCAGGCGTCTGGCACACCTGGCCGCTCAGCTGGGTGCCCACGACGCATTACGTGCAGGTGGTCACTGAACTTTCTTACCGAAATATTTACGACACCAGTTTCCGCTACAGTGACAGTCTCATATAAAAATATTTCACAGGTCAAGAATTTGGGTTACAAATCTGTAGAAACAAAATCCTATAAATATAACAGCGTCCAAAAAATTTTCGCCAGCATTGTGATACATTCACGCATATACACACATTTCATAACTCTTAAAGTACGATTCTTGGTTTCCAACAACCTTCTTCACAAACCATAGTCCCTAACTTCTATTCATTATTCATATACATATAAACACGTAATCACATTCCTTATATAGCATCAGCTTATTGATCATAAACATACCTCAACAGCATAATACACATCGTCGTCGTAAAAATAACATCATAAGACCTAAGTCAAATCTCAAAAACGTCGTAGCTTTCTGCAATAATTTCAAACCCTAAAAAATATTCTCTGCTCATTTCAATAGTGTCATCTACCTCAAACGTACCTTAAAAATCATGATCTCATACCAAATACATCATTCAAAGCTCTCATAGTATCACAATGGTTCTGAAAAAATATGAACAATTCACAAAGTACAAACAACATACAATTTCGTAAGTGAAGTTATCCAACGGTGTAATTACGTAAACATCTGTCACAGATGTAGTAAAATAAATGTTTGTCTCTCTCAGGTAAATAATCAGATAGCTGTGTAATTTATATGTTAGAGAAATATGGTACCGATGTGTAAAGTTGTATAAGCAAATACCATATTAGCTAGGGCTCCTTGTGCTTGCCAAACACATGGTACACAAAGTAAGCGTGTACCCCCCTGAGGATTAATGTAATTATACCCTCAGGTGTTACAGATTACAGCAATGGAATGAAATATTTCACGGAAAACCCTTGTATCATTGTACTTCAAATATCTTAAAAAAAATAAATGTTTTAAGTGCGAAATTAATCACTCAAATACGTGTACTGTAGCGCTAAATGTGCGTCTTGTTGCAACATAATATCTGTGGAAGTCTCGTATTTATCGTCCTCCGAAAGCTAAGTTCTGCAGAAGTCAATGTACTTACCTCATGATAAACAAAAGTGAAATGCTTTGTGTATAGATATCGTAGTTATTACGCTTATTGTTGTGATGAAGAAAGTACTGTACTGTAACGTATTGTTGTGCCACGAAAAAGGCTGTCTCATTGTTGCTATACCACAAAAGTTACTACTAAAACATATTTTTCTTTCCAGAAGAATTCAGAAAACTGTGCAGATATAAAACAGATACACCGCAAAAGCAACATTGTAAATTGTCACTCATTAGTAGCGTCGTGATAAAATCGTGTAGCTGTCACATAAACTAACCTCTGTGTCATCTGGTATCTCTCAGAAAGCACTTTAATTTCAGAATGTATTTTCAAATAAACCAAAATGTAGCATTAAAATCTCATTAACAGTACTGGTAAATGTTCTAAGTATGTGAACCTTATAGTCGTTACGTAATCGTGCAACAAACAAGCAAGAATGTACAAATACAACACTGTGTAGTCTGTTCACTATAACAATGCATTCGTAATTTCTGTTTAAAAATGTTCCCTAGGTTCTAGGCTGGATGGTTGACTTCAAAACATTGTTGCATGTTAACAGTTTCTCAGTGTGACAAACTGTACTAGAAATGTGAAGTAAAAAGTTTTATAGCAAAGACTACGTTAAAAAGCAGATTATCTTTCAATAAACGGTTTTATATGTGAAGTGTGGTGAAATCCTTTACTCTTCATAGTACTCAGAGTTTGAACTTGAATGCAATTGTCATGCGGTGTACGTCGGTAAAGAATACTGGAATTTTTCTCAAGGTTAGCATCTATGTTATTTTTCTCTGAGCCAGCCGGCGCACGTGGCAGCCTGCGGTGCGAGTCATTGTCTGTCTCTTTGTTGGCGCGCGCCGTTATTGGGATTAGGAGACCGAACTTCTACAAATTCACGTTGTCGAAAGTGCCCTGCTCTGTTTGAATCCCGCCAGTTCTGATGAAATTCAGGTCTGTCGTTATGACTATCTCGTCTGTCGTCATGTCGGTAGATTTCATAATTTCTTTCTTGTCGATCATGTGGTGGAGAACTTCTCCCTGAATCGTAACTGCGCGCTGAACTGTTGCGTCTGAAGTTAATCTGTCTCCCCTGATAATAATAGTTCTGGTTACCATATTGTCTGTTTCTATGATTGTCTCTGTCATATTCATTACTACGGAAATGCGAACTTTCTCTGTAGTTATTACTCTGCCAGTGGTTGTCATACGGGTGGTGTCTGTTTTGGTCACGATTTGTGTTGTGAGAATAGCCTTGTCGCGTCCAGTTATTATTTCATTCATCGCGGAATTGCGACGGATGTGACCTGTAGTGATTGTTTTCCTGTTTTCGCATCCCGCGACTGTCTGTGTCGATTTCTAGTTCTTGTAACAGTCCCTGGAAAGCTTCAATGTCGTCTTTGCAACGCCCTACCAAAATAATATTTCTTAAATGTTCAGGCAATTTCATTAAGCAAATGCTGAAGGGCTGTATGGGTTTGAAAGATACTGATTCTTATGCAACATGTCTTCAAAATATTTCATAAGACTGGAAAATTCAGATTGTTCGTAACGTTTCATCATTATGATGCTATGTTTTACTCGGTCTTTGGTGGCTTGAGACCAATATGCTGAGAGGAAGGCATGGTAAAACTCTCCTTCACTGTGGCAATCGTGAATGACCGACCGCATTCTTACAGCTGGTTCATTCTCCAAGTAGCCACACATAAATTCTAACCTGTGCTCCAATGACCAGTTGGGAGGAAAACAATGAGAGAATTGATGGAGCCACGCTTGTGGATGAATGTCGTTGGCAGAATTCTTAAACGTTTTGAATTTACGTGTAGTAATGAACAGCTTATAGTCAAAATCATCGTGTCGGCGAGTAGCATATCGCTCATTGTTACGTCGTGTCGGCGGTTCCCTCTCAAAAGCCAATGCGCATTGCCAATTTCTTTCATAATTTCCGAAATGTCCTGTGTTATTATTTTGTGGGTGTTCCGTATTTCTAAGTCCCTCTTCCCGTGTTGGAGCGCGAGTGTCATCTGAAATATGAAATTTTTGTATTACTTGCGCCAACTGATCTTGTACTTCCTGGATTTCTCTTTTGTACTGTGTATTGATTTGATTTTGATTTTGTTTGAATTTTCTAATTTGTTCATACTCTTCTGTGTCAGTGAAGGCTACAGGTCTTGCGTCATTCAGATCATCATCTACCTTTGTAGATAAGTTAGTGAACTGATCCGAAAGTTCGGCTACTTTCTCCGATAGTGTACTTATTTCCTCAGTGTGTTTTTCTGAACCAAGTTTCAGAGTATCTACTGTGTCCTTTAAGTTTTCCTGAGTTTTTGCAAGTTGCGTAACCGAATCGGTAGATGCAACTGAGTCAATTTTAGCTTGCAAGGTGTCGTGATTTTCATGAACAATGGTTTGCAGTTCTTTTATGGCTGCTTCGTGATTCTGTAATGCATTTTCATGCCGCGAAAAAATGGGTTGAAAATGCTCACAAATTTGTGTTTTTACGTCATTACAGACTTTTTGACATTTCGATTCAATGTTATGTAACTCACTAGTTAAATCTTCACGTGTTTGTTCAAGAGTTTGCTCCAAAGAGTCTAACTTTTGAAGATTTTGTTCCATTGCGTCTAACTGTTGCTGTGTTTGTCTCTGGTGTTGTTCCATTGTGTCTAACTTTTGAAGATTTTGTCCCATTTGTTTCTGATTTTGTTCGAGCGTTGTGTCTAACTTTTGAAGATTTTGTTCCATTGTGTCTAACTTTTGAAGCTTTTGTTGTGTTTGTCCCATTTGTTGTATTAATTGTAATAACAATGCACTGGTGTCTGGAACATGTTCCTCAGTGCTTTTCGGCAGTGAATTTGCACCGGAAACATTCACATTTTGACAAGCAGAAAATGTGTCTTGACTTATTTGAGAAAACGGTGAGGATCCAAAACTTGAATCTACAGTATTTGCGAGATCGTGTCGTGTCATTTCGGATTCCTGAGGCGAGCTATTGCCGACCGATCGATCGATAATACTTCCCTGTTCACTACTTGTTTCATTGTCTACGCCATTATTTGACGCCCGCTCCATTTCCCTATGCACAGTTACCAAATTACTACTTTGAATGTCTGTTAATTCATTACACAGTGGTGCTGGCAAGCTACGCTCGTCGTCACTATTATTTCTCAGTTTACTTTGGAGCCTAGTGTTACGTTTTTCACACGCCATTATTGTCACAATATTTCACACGATAACACAGAAAAGCACAATTTGAAGAGCAAAAATAAGAGAACACATTAACATAGCACTGAAAATAATATCTAGTTAATTGCAAGCGCAGCTGCGAAATACTTGCTGCAAATTTACATGCATGCCACAACTGTTTTACTGTACAACAATGAAATACTACAACTACAAAGGAAATTCTCTCTATAATTACGCGCTAGCAATAAACAAAAGCTACACTAATTACACAAACTACAAGAAAAAAATCAGATGATTTCAGTGAGGTATCCTCGGCTAAGGGTCGACATATGAAACGTCCCCTTTGAAAAATTTTACATGACTGTGCTTAACCTGACACACAATATTTTTAGCGCAACGCAGTCTGACTTTCAAAATTCCCTACAAAAGAATGGCCCTGACTAACATTAAACTATACCTTTCACAAATCACTTACCTCACAAAAATCTTCGCTACTCAAGCTACTGTAATACAGCGAGCGCCACTACTGCCAGCTAAATAAAAGATTCAAACTAAGGAAGGCACTAACTACTGATAGGCATAGTTAGCAAATGAAAGATTTTAATAGAGAACAAACACTGTATTTACCTTAATAGTCATAATATATATAGCAGTTCATGACAAATTACAAAACTCCGCCATCTCTCTCCCCACATCCACCACTGCTGGCGGCTCACCTCCAACTGCGCAACGCTACGCGCTGTTCACAGCCAGCTGCCTAACACTACAATGGCGAGTATTACAACAATGCAAAGCAGCCACAGACTGCACACAGCACAGCCAGTGATTTTCATACAGAGGTGACGTTACCAATCAAAAAACCTAAACAGCCTACTTACAGCTAATTCATTTTCCAGTTCGCTTAAATCATGACTTTACAAGGCGGTAAATGACAGCATCATCTGCAAACAATGTAAGATGGTGCTCAGATTTTCTCTTAAATCGTTTATGTAGATTTGGAACAATAGAGGGGCTATCACACTCCCTTGGGGAACGCCAGACATTATCGACTTTCCGTCAGTTATTATGAACTGTAACCTTTCTGACCAGAAATGACGAATCCAGTCACACAGCTGAGATGATACTACACAGGCACGCAATTTAGTTTGAAGACGCTTGTAAGTAATGGTGACAAAAGCCTTCTTGAATCTAAAAACATTGAATCAATTTGACGTCCTCTGTTGATAACACTCATTACTTCGTGGCAATAAAGAGCTATTTTTGTTTCACAGGAACGATATTTTCTGAGGCCGTGTTGGCTGTTTGTCACTAAATCGTTTTCTTCGAGGTAGTTCGTAATGTTCGAAAACAGTATTCCAAAATGTTACTGCAAATCGACGTTAGTGATACCGGTCTGTAATTCTACAAAATACTCTTATTTCCTTCCTTCGGTCCTGGTGTGGCTTATGCTACTTTCCAGTCTTTCGGTACGGATATTTCGGCGAGCGGATGAAGGTATGTGACCGCTAAGTTTGGAGCTATTGTGTCAGCATACTCTGAGATGAAACCAACACTAGTATGCAACGTGACATACCAATATGCTTCTGTGTTGCAGTCGAGTAAATGTAACTGACTAAAATATCGTTATCTGTCTAGCCGTTTTATTTTTGAAATCGAAACAGCTTCTGCTGACGGTATAATATTTCACTAGGCCCGGGAGAACGCCAGGCAGACGTTCCGCCTGCGGGGAACCCCGAAACCGCTCGTCGGTAAACAGTGATCGTATTTGGTGAATGAAAACAAGAATATATAATGGGAGTCGGTGGGGACGTTGACGTAGCGCAGAGTAGCGCGACAGTTCAGCAGAGTTCGTTGACCTCTCCGCCGCTGGCCGCAATACTACCGAGCATCAGGTCCCCTGCGAGATGAGGCCCACCTAAGACCAGCGCCTGCTGAGCAGGCAAACCGCGAAGCGCGCCTCTGTCACGAATAACACGCCGTAGGAGACAACCGGTCATTTCAAACACTCATGTTTCTTCAGTGATTATTCCACAAACTTGTCTGCAATGCGCATTCTCAAGGGTGTTCTGTCGTCAGTTAGTCTTTTCAGTTCGTTGTAAATGCTTAAGCATTTATCTTTTAGCAGTTAGATCGTTCTCGGCCAAAATTGTCTTCACCAATGTTTTAGTATAAACGTCAAATACATATATTTCTAATCGTGGCAGAGCATACACTCTGCTTTCCATATTTTTGGAGATGAGTTATGGAGCAAAACAAGGAAAAAATTTCCAGTAAACTTCGCTGCTGTGAAACGCGTCTCTTCTACTGGTCAAGTGATCACAACTCTTTAAGGTACGCATTTCACGACCAGTCGTGTCAGCTTCGTTGCAGCTGGTAATCACTTTCTGCCAAGACTTTTATAGGGTGATCCCGCGATGATATTAAAAACTTTCAGGGATGATGGTGAATGATAAATGTGTCAAAAAAGTCTAGTAAACATGGGCTCAAAACCGCATATCTTAACAGCTATGAACACTTCTTTATCTTCGGCATTGAGAACAAATCTCTTCTGCTACAAAACACTCTGCTTTCCATATTTTGAAAGATGAGGTATGGAGCAAAGCAAGGAAAAAATTTCCAGTAAACTTCGAATCTAAAGACCCATGAATACTAGTTCACGTTCGCTGCTGTGGTGGTGGTGGTGGTTAGTGTTTAACGTCCCGTCGACAACGAGGTCATTAGAGACGGAGCGCAAGCTCGGGTTAGGGAAGGATTGGGAAGGAAATCGGCCGTGCCCTTCCAAAGGAACCATCCCGGCATTTGCCTGAAACGATTTAGGGAAATCACGGAAAACCTAAATCAGGATGGCCGGAGACGGGATTGAACCGTCGTCCTCCCGAATGCGAGTCCAGTGTGCTAACCACTGCGCCACCTCGCTCGGTTTCGCTGCTGTGAAACGCGTCTCTTCTACTGCCACTGACGATGTCGTTGGGTCAACGCGGAAGCAAAGAGAGATTGTCCGCTGCGAAGCCCCATTTTCCACAGTGGATACTGAACAGTGTGTTCCGAAACACCTGTGCACGCACAGCATTGTATTCTAAATATACATCTACATATATACGCCACAACTTACCGTATGGAGCAAAGCGGTGTGCACCCTGTACCACTAATGGACATTTTCTTCCCTGTTCTATCCGCAAATAGAGCGAGGGAACTGTCTATATGCCTCTGTATGAGCCCTAATCTCTATAATGTTATCTTCGTGGTCCTCACTCAAAATGTACGATGGTGGCAGTGAAATCGTTCTGCAGTCAGCTTCAAATACCCGTTCTCTAAATTTTTTCAACAGTGCTCCTCTAAAAGAACGCCGGCTTCCCTGCGGTGATTCCCATTTGCGTTCTCGATAAATCTCCGTGTTGTTTGAACCTACCGGTAACAAATCTAGCAACCCGCCCTTAAATTGCTTCAACGTCTTTCTTTCATGCAAATTGGTGCGGACCCAAACACTCGAACAGTAAACAAAGGGTCGCACTAGTATCCCATATGCGACCTCCTTTACAGATGACCAACATCTTCCCAAAATTCTCCCAACAAGCCGAAGCTGACCTTTCGCCTTTCCCTCTACAATCCTTATACGCTCATTCCATTTCATATTGTTTTGCAACGTTACGCCTGGATCTTAATCGACGTGACTGTGTCAGCAGCAGACTAATAATGCTGTACCGATCATTATGGATTTGATTTTCCTATCATCTGCATTAACTTGCATTATTCTACATTTAGAGATAGTTGCCATTCATCTCACCTACTAGAAATTTTGTGTAAGTCTTTTATGTCCTCCTACAGTCACTCAATGACGACACCTTCCCATACACCACAGCGTCATCAACAAACAGCCACAGACTGCCGCTTATCATGTCCGCAAGACCATTTATGTGTACAGAAAACCACAGCGCTCCTATCACACTTCTCTGGGGCCCTCCTGACGATAGTCTTCTCTCTGATGAACACTCACCGCTGAGGGCAACAAACTGGGTTCTCTTACTTAGGAAGTCTTCGAATCATTGACGTACCTGGGAACCTATTCCATATATATGTATCTTCGTTAATAGTCTGCAGTGTGGCATCGTGTCAAATATTTTACGGAAAACTTGGAATATGTAACCCGCCTGTTGTCCTTCATCGTTCGCAGGATGTCATGTGAGAAAAGGGCAAGGTGAGCTTTGCACGAGCGATGCTATCTAAAACCGTGTTGACGTGTGAACAGAAGCTTTTCCCTACCAGGGAAATTCATTATATTCAAACTATTTATATTATATTTGTATATATATATATATATATATTTTCAAGCATTCTGCAACTGTCCAGTGTTAAAGATATTGGTCTGTAATTTTGCTGGTCCGTTCTCTTACGTTTCTTGTATACAGGAATCAGCTGCTCTTTTTTCCAGTCGCTCATGACTTTGTACTGGGCGAGAGATTCGCGATAAATGCAAGCGAAGTAAGTAAAGGGCCAGTACTGTAGAGTTCTCGTTGTAAAACTGCATTGGGACTCCTAAGGACGTGGCGACTTATTTGGTTTGAACTCTTTCAGTTGTTTCTCTACACCAGCGATGGTTATTACTATGTCCTCCACACGGGAGTCGGTGCGACGGTCAAACATAGGTACGTTTGTACAATTATCTTACGTACGGTTTTTAAGTATGAAATTTAAAATTTCGGCTTTACTTTTGCTGTCTTTTACTGCGACAGCAGATTGGTCAATTAATGACTGTTAAAAGACGTAGACTAACTTTTACGTAGGACCAGAATCTTCTCTGGTTCTCGGCAAGAACTATTGCTTATGTGTGATGGTGGTAGTTGTTGTAAGCTTCACACATCGATCTTTTACACGTTCATGAATTTCTGTTAAATTTGCCTATAGTAATCTGCGCGTTCTCTTTTGAACCGACAGTGCAACAGCCTTTGCTTCCTCCGTATTTGTCGAATTCCGAATTTATGTTACAGATCGCCGTCTATCGTCGTTTGCAGAACTGGAAAACCACCGACCTCCATGTTCTACGACGAGCCGTGGCCGTTTAACACCTTTCCGCCTAATCGCAGTTTCAGTGTCCCTAAACCAGTTTCCTTAGATGCCCACAACAGCACGCGACAGACCGACAGCCGACCCGCTTCTTCGTTTCCATGACGCTCGTTCTCAGGTGCCGAGCCATTGGATTTCCCCATTTATTGCTCGTATCATCGCTAGTATGATTCCTCATTCGTCTGTTTCGCTTATATGGGGTGGTCACAAACAGTCTGGAAAGCTTGTAAGGGTGTTGCAGGATAGGTTGTGCTGAGAAATAATTCCTAAGAAGAAAATGTGTTACGTTACGCCGTTACGCCGTGGTAAACGATCAACTCTGCAGTGTATTCTTCTAGTGTCTGGAAAATGAAGAAACGACTTCTGCGTGTTCGTCGCCACAAAAATGCAGACGAACTTCTCCTCCGTAACAACGCAAGGCCTCACATAAGTCTGCGCAACCGAGAGGAGTTCACAAAACTTCGTCGGGTTGTTGTTCGTCATCCACCCGGGTCTCACACCTTCCGATTTCCATCTATTTGTCACAATGAAGGATGCACTCTGCGGAAAGCAGTACGTGGATGAAGGAAAGGTTATTGATGACGTACTTCCTTGGCGTTGACGTCGACCAGTAGGGTGGTACCATGTGGGGATACAAACCCTCCCAGTACGGTGGCGTTAGTCCGTCGCACTGAACGGTGATTATGTTGAAAAATTGTGTTTTGTAGCGAAAATATTAGGGACTAATATGGTTTACTGGAATCTTGCAAAAATGAACGTGCTTTCAGAAAAAAATGTTTCATTTCTTATTGAACGTCCTTCGTACATTTCACGTAATGAAGTTGAGGTAGAAACTGGAGAAATTTGGGCCTATACAGGAAGGCACCGAGAGTATTTCTTCTCGGGAATAATCAGCGAGTGTGCAGGAAGAGGATAAAAAGATATTGGTACATCATGTTCCCTTCCTTGACAGTGGATTACGGAAAACAAATGAAGGTGCAAGTGTAAGAAGACCAGAATCACACCCGCGGCGACTATAAGGAGTTGGCGAAGAGATAAGTTTTCGATTTAGGTTTTAAAACATATGGTTTGTCACTAATAGTGTTCAAGTCTTCAGAAAATCTATTGAAATGTGTCATAGAGGTTTTGAACAGTATGTAATGCTGTGCTCGCAACACCAGGAACTACTAGCAGCGAATGGAGGTTCAGTTTTCCTTTAAACATTTTCCGGTGCCAAATTATTAACTTTGTAAGTGAACAGATGTCATTATAAGAATTTCCAGCTTATTAAGCCTACATAAGGTTCGTGAATTGTTACCTAGTCTTACGATTAAAACATGTTTTTGTGCATGTACTGATATGCCCTAAAATGAATGAAAATAAACAACTTTATGTTTGTTGAATAACAACATTGTCTCCCCAACATTGTACAGTTACTGATAATAGCATTTATTTATGCAACGTGAAAACACATGGTATGCTCAGTTTCATGGCAATTTGACATTTCAGAAAAACCTCTGAGTGTTTTGTACAATCGTGACAAGTTACCATGATTGTCGTATGACGTGTATGTACTTACTGTCAAGAGACCACACTAATTTTTGAATATACATTTTAGTTATACACCAGCTAGACCACTTGTAAATTACTCTATGGCAGAACGTATTCCGTGGGGTGATACAAATAAACGCTATGGTTGATAATTATGCCGTCTTGGCGAATGAGTGTTGTCATCTGAAGGCTATTGAACGAAGCTTGAGAAAATATATTCTAATATATCGCTAATTTGAGTGTGGACAATAATCTAACCGCGAAGGCAGCAGCATTCTGCTTTTTCAGGAGGCTGTGAATATATAACCTCCAAGGTAGCTTACCGCTTACCCTCTATTCCATAAATCTACTGCCTTCTTGATCAATAAGCATTTCATCACTGTAGGAGAACAGAACATCGGCGCAAAAGGATTTAGCAGTACAAAAGTCGACGTATTGTGTAGGTCCTACGGAGTAAAACCCATTACGTTATTTCCTTCATTCCATTTGCGGTGAGCAGTCCTCCCGTCCGAGCTGTTTCAGATCATTAAATGATATGATTTACTCTTCTGCAGTGACAATACAATGGAGCACGTTTGGAACAAGGTGAGTTCGAGCGCTACTATTCGTTGACGTTAATTCCTTGCAGCGTATGCGAAACGGAACAGCTGCACGAGACGACTGCTAATGTGGCTGCAACGCCGGCGGAGCACGTTTGCTGCTCTCCTCGCACACACACACACACACACACACATGTCCCCCTCTCCTCTAGACACTCTCATCATATGACGGCCGCGCCACGCTCCTGGATGCTGTAGCATATCCGCGCATACAAATGCGTCGCTACATGTCGACACGGTCTGTCTGACAATGCGTCGCTAAGCGGAGGCCACCATCGTTGACAGCTCTTCAGTCACCACTAGCAAAGCGTCGAGGCCGGCAAACATGCCTGTGCATGTAGAAACAGGCGTACGCACTCCTCCTATAGCTGCAGAGCGCCCAATAACTTAGAGCTAGACAACGCACTGTAAAAATTGTAGGTAGTGAGGATATGTGGATCGTGTAAGTGTAAAGAGCGTTTCCAGAAGAATGGTAAATATTCCAAGAATAGGTGCTACGGGTAGTTTCACGTACTGACAATTCAGTCTTTCCCGGCGGACCGGTTGAATGTACGATCACGTTATGCAAATTCCACAGTATTTCTTAGAGGGAACTCTTCGAATCTTCAGGTGACCGCTGCTGCTAACTGTTGGAAAGCAACCCGTTTGTTTGTTTTTCCGTTTTAGTACTACCCAACATCCATCTCTACACTGCTAGCTAAGCAAACCTCATTTACTGACTAATTACCACATTAAAAGCCAACGTCTCGCTGCCATAAATTCTTTATTGCTAACTTTCGGGTTAAGAAAGATCGAAAACTTAGTTTTTAAATTATTTACTTCACTACATACACAAAAGTGATAAAAATCGTAGGATAGGAATATGCATTTGTACAGATGGCGTTAGTATCGCGTACGCGAGGTATTGCACTGGCGGAGCTGTCGTTTTACTCAGGTGAAAACGTTTCCGACTTGATTATGGCCACACGACGGGAACTGACAGACTTTGAAAGCGGACTGGTAGTTGGAGCAAGATAGGAATCGTTGGAAAATTCAATATTCCCAGATTCATAGTGCCAAGAGTGTGACTAGAGCACAAAATTCAGGCATTACCTATCACCACGGACAACGCAGTGGCCGACGGCCTTCACTTTACGACCGAGAGCAGCCGCGTTTGCGTAGACTTGCTAGTGCTAACAGACAAGCAACACTGCGCAAAATAACCGCAGAAATCAACGTGGGACGTTACGACAGTGCACCGCAATTTGGCGTTGATGTGCTATTGAACCAAACGACCGACGCGCTTTATTTATTTAGCTTATGGCACCACACACTACATTGGAAACAGCATAAAAGAGAATATACATTGTTAATATATAGGATAAAAACATAATAAAATAATGTAAACTGAACATTGGCACATGACAATAAATGTATAACTACGTTACAAAACAATAAGATTGCATAAAGATCAGATTCCAGTATTTTCAGCAATCACAATTCTACACTTAGATTCTGCAGCCACTCCACAGCTTGTGGTGTTGCCCTCAGGAAGTCGTCATCAGTGCCGGTGAACGCCCTCAGCGGACATTCGCTGACGATGTGGCGGATTGTTTGTTCGTTGGCACCACAGTGGCGCCCAAGGTCAGGTTTCAAGTTCCATCTGTACATCGAGGATCCGCTTCTGCCATGACCCGTCCGTATTCTGTTCTGTGTTATCCAGGTTTTTCTTGGGAGGCGAAAGCCCGCTGGACGGTTGGGAGTCTCAAATAAAGTATGCCATCTTGGATTGGCTCCGTTTCTCCAGTCCGTTCGCCAGATTTGAACGCCATTGTAGTTTTGGCTTGGAGGTTCCTGTGCAATCTTCACAGGAGGGTTTCTGGATTTAAGTCTTCTAAATACAGTAAGGTCCTAGTGGATTTGATAGGGCTGTATTACTGTAGATCTTTTTAAACTCTTTTATGAATGTGTTTCATCGTCGTATATAAGGCAGTTCGATGTTACTGAGGACTGGTAGCCAGTAGAGTGGAGTGGTTTTAATTGATCTAGCAATTATTCGCATCGTCTGATTTAGCACCACATCTGCTTTTCCCAAGTGCGGGCTGTTAGGCAACACTAATGCGCAGTATTCCGCTGTTAAGTAGACCAAGCTTAGAGCGGTGGTACGGAGTGTCTCTCCACCAGCTCCCCAGGTCGTTCCCGTTAATTTGTGGAGGATGTTGTTTTGGGATTTCAGTTTTGCGGCCAGTGTTTTTTATAAGAGAGAGTGCGATCCAATGTTACGCACAGATATTTTGGATGGGAAGCGCAGTATCATTCAGAGATATCTGTAGAGGTGTTCCAGCCAGCCTATTATTTAGGTGAAAGCATGAGGTCTCCGTTTTAAGTGCGCTTGGGATTAGTCGCCATTTCCTGAAGTGTTCAGCCATCGATTACAGATCTTGGGTGAGAGTCTGTTCAAGAGCAGTCTTATTAGTATGTTTCCATGCAAGACTGATGTCATCTGCGTAAATAAATTTTCTGGATGTGGTAGTTGGTAAGTCGGCTACATAGAGATTGAATAGCAGAGGCGCAAGCACTGATCCTTGGGGGAGGGGGGGGGGGGGGGGGAGACCATTCCTCAGGAGTTTTGATTTGCTGAATGAGCCACCCATTGAGATTTGCAGGACTCTATTTGACAACATGTTCTCTAAAAGAGACGTCATCGTTTTACATCTAGTAGCTTTTAGGAACTTGTATGTTTGACCTTCTGCCGGCCAGTGTGGCCGAGCGGTTCTAGGCGCTTCAGTCTGAAACCGCGCGACCGCTACGGTCGCAGGTTCGAATCCTGCCTCGGGTATGGATGTGTGTGATGTCCTTAGGTTAGTTAGGTTCAAGTAGTTCTAAGTTCTAGGGGACTGATGACCTCAGAAGTTAAGTCCCATAGTGCTCAGAGCCATTTGAACCATTTTTTTGTTAGACCTTCTGTCCAGACAGTGTCTTTAACAGCACGACATCGTCTGCAGCGCCTCGTGACCATATCGGTTGGACCCTAGACGACTGGAAAACCGTGGCCTCGTCGGTTGAATCCCGATTTCAGTTGGTAAGAGTTTATGGTAGGTTTCGAGTGTGTCGTAGACCCCTCGAAGTCATGGAGCCAACAAGGGAAGGCACTGTGCAACCTGGTGATAGCTCCATAATGGTGTTGGCTGTGTTTACATGGGATGGACTGGCTCCTCTGGTCCAACTGAACCGATCATTGACTGGAAATGGCTATGTTCGGCTACTTGGAGACTATCTGCAACCCCTCATGGACGTTATGTTCCCAAACAATGACGGAATTTTTGTGGATTACAATGCACCATGTCATTGGACACCAGCTGGTCGCGATTGGTTTGAAGAACATTCTGGACAGTTAGAGCGACTGATTTGGCCACACAGATCGCCCGACATGAATCCCATCGAAAGTTTTTGGGACATAACCGAGAGGTCAGTTCGTGGACAAAATCCTGCTCCTGCAACAGTTTCGCAAATACGGGCAGAGGCAGCATAGCTCAGTATTTCTGCAGAGGACTTCCAACGACTTACTGAGTCCATGCCACGACGAGCTGCTGCACTACGCCGGAGAAAAAGTGGTGCGACACAATATTAGGGGGTATCTCACGACTTTTGTCACCTCAGTGCATCCTCCAGCGTGTTTTCACTCTTCTGTTTACGTATTTCGGTCGCTGTCCATTCAGTCATTGTCTTCAACACTTCGTCAGCAGCAGTTTCTATGACGATATCATTCGTTTAATATGTTCATTATAGATTTTTCTGATCTTCTTATAATCAAACATCTCCTTTTGCGCTTATATCAGTTAAATTCTCAAAAACACTACCACCAGCGTCAAAATGATTTTCAGGTCTGTTCGTAACACCAAGATGCAGCTTTTCTGAAAGAGTCTGCTTGCATTTGTAAAATGATGTTCGCGTTCATAATGTGGCTTGCTAATACGTCTCTCGTACACTGTCTGATGCCCACCTCCATAACTGAATGGTCAGTGTGGCTGAGTGGTCAGTGTAGCTGAGTGCCATGCGAAGGACCCTTGTTCGACTCTCGGTACTGGCAGGGATTTTTCCTTAGCAGGAAGACTGGAACGGGGCGCACTGACCCTCGTGATGCCAACTGTGGAGCTACTTGAATGAGCAGTAGCGTCTCCAAGGTTTAGAAAGCCGACAAACGCCTATGATGCCATATGGAGATGGATGACAGCTAGGTATCGCGCGTCCTCTTGACCTGGTGGTGGATTTACAGTATCTGATCAAAAGTGTCCTGACACCCCTACGTAAAGTGAGACTTACCACTAGATGTCAAAAGAGGCAGACCCACCAGAGTACAATGCGGCGGAGAATATTGCTTTGTCAGTACAGAAGCAGTAACAGCGGAATGGGTAGGTCAGGAGAGCTCACGACTTCGGACGTGTGCTAGTCAGTGGATGTCCCTAAATATCGAATGCATCAGGGACAAAAATGGTTCATATGGCTCTAAGCACTATGGGACTTAACATCTTAGAACTACTTAAACTTAACTAACCTAAGGACAACACACCCATCCATGCCCGAGGCAGGATTCGAACCTGCGACCGTAGCAGCAGCGCGGTTCCGCACTGAAGCGCCTAGAACCGCTCGGCCACAGCGGCCGGATCATCAGGGTCATTTCAGCCCTTTTAAAGCTGCCTAACTCGACCACTGGAGATGTGATTGTCAACTGTAAAAGGAAAGGAACAGCTAAACGAACACCTAATGTACTGACGGATAGGGGCCGTCGATCATTGGGGAGGGTGATTGTAAAAAATCGGATAAAATCAGCAGGAAACATTTGTGAGTTCCATAGTGTTACAAGAGTGTTACCAGAAGTCCAGCTAGCATAGTAACTGTATGTAGGGAACTAAAATAGATGGACTACGGCGGTGGTGCAGCTCGTCATAAGCCACATATTTCTGTAGTCAATGTTAAGCGACGTTTGTGGCTTTGTAAAGAGCTACGCAATTGGACAGTGGATGACTAGAAAGAGCGATTTGAATTGTTGAATCACGCTATAGTCACTGGAAATCCGATGGAATGTTTTATGTTTAGCGAATCCCTGGAGAAAGTTGCCTACCATCACGTGTAGTGCCAACAGTGAAGTGTGGAGGAGGTGGTGTTACAGCACGGGGTGTTTTTCATGGTTTCCGTGTGGCACCCACAGTGCACTTAAGAAAACGCTAGATACGGAAGAATTTGAACATATTTTACGGCGTCATGGTGCATACTGTTGATGTACATATGCCTGATAACGACATGGTAGTCGAAATTGGCCAATAGCACAGCAAATACAAGGGAGAACGTTTTCTTTTACGAGATATTTTACAGTGTTGTGTACTACGTACAAAATGGTTCAAATGGCTCTGAGCACTATGGGACTTAACATCTGTGGTCATCAGTACCCTAGAACTTAGAACTACTTAAACCTAACTAACCTAAGGACATCACACACATCCATGCCCGAGGCAGGATTCGAACCTGCGACCGTAGCAGTCGCGCGGTTCCGGACTGAGCGCCTAGAACCGTACTACGTACAGTGGAGGAACAGTTCGGAAACGATGATTGCTTGTATCAGTATAACAATTCATCCTCTCAGAAAGGAGCATCTAAGAGACAATTGTTATATGGACAGTAAAGCTTCTGAAATGTATTGACCTACTCGACGTCCGACCTGAATCTAGTGAAACTCCTTTGGGATGAGTAAGCTCGACTTCACTCCAGACCCCAGCGTTCACCATCATTACCTTCTCTTGTCTTGGTTCTTCCATTCCTCCACAGACATTCAGACACGTCATCGAAAGTTCCCCAGCAGAGTTAAAGCCACTATAATCGGTAAGTGTAGATACAACCCATATTAACGTCCACTGATAGGTGTTCGGATACTTTTCCTCTATAGGTTTCAGAGAACTGAGTGGGTCGGTGTAAAAGGAAATGGACATTGATAAATTCATAACAGACTTGCAAGAAGGCTTTCACAACTAACGATCCATTACGAGCTGAACCTTAAAGGTGTTCAGTCCCCTGGTGACAACCGAATTAACAATCAAGAGGAAAAATGTAAATGTTGCAAGGTGATGAGATCAAAGAACGACAGCGTATTAACAAACCGACGCAGACGCAGAGTGGGATGTCTCAAGCAGGAGAGAGAATATACAGTGCTGATTTGTAGAGAGAAACTACAATAAAGGAGGAAGTACTATAGCTTCACTTCTGGAAAACAATCCATGGAATTCAGTCTACCGTTTACCACCGAGCAAGGCAATAAAGAACTCGTTTCTGACGACTCTTCAGAAACAAGACTCGCGATAATAATAACTTAGTGATTGCACTGTACTACATATTAGATTCCTCATACCAGTATGCAGGAAGGAGGAAATAATGAATACATCAAGGAAGTCAGACGCTTTAGTGCAAAAGCTGAATGAGCAGAGGAGCTTGTATAGTTCAGGAATTTCGTGAAATATTAGAACATATGCATTCCAATAAAACATCAGGGGAAAGTGGCACTCAGCATGTTTTGGCGTTCTACATATTCTCGTAATTTGTTATAACAGCCTACTGTCGCTGCCTGCACAGCGGCAGCTTTCCAAAGCTATGGAACAGACGTCAGATAACACCGACATTTAAACCTGGTAAGCAATGTAGCTTATAAGCCACAAGATTCCGCTCAGTAAGTCTTTCATAAACACAAAACTAAGATATTGGAAGAAATTTTAATTAATCGAATAATGCCCTTAATCTACTCCAGAATCCTTCTACGGAAGAAACAGTTTGACTTCTATCACGAACATGCGTGACTGCAGTTCCAAAGTGCTACCTGCACTCCAGTTAGGACAAGTCTTTGTAGTCAGCAGTCTCACACCCAACATTTATGTAGTCATGTAAGTCTTTATGCAGAGAGGCATTTGACGTGCTGTTATTTTAGCTGTATAACAGCTACTTTAACTGTCAACAACATTCGAAAAGTGAGAGCAGCAACCATAGGATGTCCACAAATAACATGTCGCGGTGTAGATGTATGGAGTGTACTATATAAACCCTCTCAGCAGTGTAACATTAGATTCATTGCGTAATCCATTGAATCACAATTTATTGCGAGAAGAAATACAACGCAAATACACAGTTGTCATACAGATTTTTAAAAGTTTGAAGCTGATACAGGGATAATGGACAATGAATTAGTTGCTACTCCACCCACTAGAGCTATACGATCATGAAAAACAGTAAGCCACAGCAAAATACCTGGTAGTGCAATAAAGAGAGACATGGGAGATCGAGTGTCAAGGAACTAATTTCCATACGATTCATGATGATTAATGATTAACAAACTATTATTATCGAATTTTGCAGCAGTGTTAATAAGTCATGAAAAATCAAAATCCTATTATAAATATTTCAAAACAACTCAAGACGCACTTTACAAACGCGATAAAGAAGAACAAACTATTGACCATCTGCTTTTCAGTCTTCATAGTTCAACGAAAGATAGTGACAACCTCAGGAAAAGAATAACTGAGAAAGGAAGAAGGAAGATCATCAATAAATCAAACTTAGTTCATTAATTCGCAACAGATTTTTGCGGCTTTTGTAATTCAATAAGATTCTCGTATATATATATAACCATCCACCGTTTCAGCTATAGCTTCAAAGACACCATGAAAACCTGGATAAATCTTGTAACTGTACAGCCTCCGAAATGTGGCATATATAGCCACTGACACAGTTATTAGACTGTAACTTAGAAGAGAAATGGACATGCCCACTTTTCAAGGTTCTAGTTTAAAGCTTGATGCATCTTAATTTTTATTAGGAAAGTAAGGCACCTGACCTAACTACATTCATCGCTGTTAGAATGTTATTTGCGAGATTTTAGAGTAAGTTACTAAAAGACGTATAATGAAACAATCCAATGGAGCTTGTTTGACTCTAACTGGAGATGAATAGAAACACTTATTTTTGTACGGAATGTTTAAGTTGCGGGAATAACTGGCTTGGTTTTTTATTTTCACGACTGTGTCAGCTTCGTATCTCTCTCATGCGTTAATATTGTTGGCACCACAAAATAAGACTTCGTAAATTAAAAAGCAGGCATTTTCTGAATAATTACTGCAATTTGTAGCGATCAGTGAGATAGCCGTCGTGGT
Organism: Schistocerca nitens; assembly: GCF_023898315.1. NCBI lineage: Eukaryota > Metazoa > Arthropoda > Insecta > Orthoptera > Acrididae > Schistocerca > Schistocerca nitens. The sequence continues at coordinate 512,078,631 of NC_064619.1, read as the reverse complement.
GGCTAAACAGACTTCGTGCACGCCATTTATTCCTCCGCATACAATCGGACTCACCCACACTTCCACTGTAAAACCCGTCACTACTATATCAGGGATATTATTTGTACTAAACGGGATAACATGATACAAGGTTTAAGCAAAAATGAATATTATCCTCCGTTATAGAAACTTTCACAACTATAAGCGTCTTTTACAGATTGCAGCTAGGAGAAGGAAACGTGAAGAGGGAAATAACAAGTTAAGTATATCAGACAAGAGGCGTATATTGTTTTACAACCGATGACATTTTCTAAACTTAGTACTCCAGGCTTTACGCATTATGACTGCATGTCTCATACGCAGGTGTTTTTTCATCATCACAAATAACACGTTTGTAGTCAGTCTATTATATTTCCCCTAAAATAACATAGCTTTATTAAAATAAAAAATGGAAAAAATTAGTAATATGTCGTTATAAAAGTTAAATAAGTAACTAAATGAAAAAGATAATTTCATCTAAATTCGCAGAGAAAAATCAAATAGTGTGCCATAAGGCGACCTTGGTGACCAAACTAAGGACGATAACGATTGTCTACTGCTCAGAGAAAGTTACAGAGGGCGTGTTATCTGACGGCTATGCTAATATAACAAACAAACAAAAAGCACTCTGTCAAAGGGCGCACTTCAGTAACAGTAGCAATTTATTTTCTTCTCCTTTTCCGTCTGTCTTTCCCCTTTTAACTATGAAAGTGTCATTTTTATTTATTAGTTTCGCCAGTGTTAGTGGCATCTGGTGGTCAGATGTCCTACTCGAAACGACCGCTCCCCTCGGGAAGGAATCTGTGTAACACATCTGTCTGTGTCTGGTGTGTATCTCACGGTCAAGCGTGATAACGTTTTCTAAGTGTTTGCATAGTGTGTATCTGAAGCGGGAAGTGGGTATCAGCTCAGTATTTGCTTAGTTGGCTGTGGGAAGCCGCGAAAAAACCACATCCAGGCTGGCCAGCTCACCAACCATCGTCATTAAACCGCAAGGTGGATTCGATCCGGGGCTGTCTCGCGTCCCGTTGTCCCGGGAGCGGAGGCGTTAGCGCTCTTGCCTGACAGGGCAGGTAATTACAGTATCAACTCACATGGTAAAATCTCAACCAGTGATTTCTGTATGACCATGCAATAAGGCAACAAACACAGTCTACTGTTCGATGATAACATCTCACCACGCATTTACAGGGAAGCTGCGTTGAAGAAGTTTGCTGCAGTCAGTATCAAAGACTTCGAATCCATTTAACAATCAAAATTTTTGAACACAGTTCCTTCCTGTAGAAAAAATACTGCAAGGGAAGCACACGAGCTGTCACCCGTCGTATTATACGTTTTATGCAGATACTGAACATATTGCTATAAATGCTGCTAAGGCCTTCAGATACCTTTTTCTGTAATGGCACAGACAATCCGTTAAGAACTTCTTTTGCTTTTTTCCCAAAAATTTGTCTTTCCATCTGTGCTGGAGTCAACAATTCAGAAGTCTAATTTGTTTGTACGTCTCTAGTATACTTATGTCAAATATTTGTAGTGTTCTAGCTACCATTTCCAGCCGACTCCCAAACCTACTTACTAAATTAATGTAGTTTTCAGGAAATACTGTTTCCCCTGAGTTATCTTTCATAAAAATGTTATAGAGTAATTTTGGTCAATCAGGAATACTTGTAATTGCTTCCCAGTTCTCAAGTAGTCTAGAATTGGTTGGTGTTAATGAGAGCTGGAACATTACTCAAATTTCAGTCCATTCCAAAGTCACAATTTCCGGGAATGTTTTTAACTCTTCTCTTCTTTTTGGCTGAGACAGAGAAGTGATTATATGACACATCTTTGTGATTCCATTTACAATATGAATATCTGATTAGTCAATTGAAACTTCATCATGTTATGTACGACATGATTAGAACAGTTAGCTTCCAGTAAATTAGGAGTTTTGTTTGCCAGCAGCTGATTTATGGAATGTATTTTTCCAAAGTTCACACTGACATTGTCTGCACAGCAAGAAGACGTACACTGAAGCTCCCAAGAAACTGGTACACCTGCCTAATATCGTGTAGGGCCCCCGCGAGCTCGGAGAAGTGCCACAACACGACGTGGCATGGACTCGAATAATATCTGAAGTAGTGCAGGAGGGAACTGACACCATGAATTCTGCAGGACCGTCCATAAATCCGCGAGAGTACGAGTGCCTGGAGATCTCTTCTGAACTGTGGGTTGCTAGGCATACCAGATATGCTCAATAATGTCCATGTCTTGGGAGTTTGGTGCTAGCGGAAGTGTTTTGGACGTGTAAGGTGTCTCATTGTCCTGCTGGAATTGCCCAAGTCCGTCGCAATGCACAATGGACATGGATGGATACAGGTAATCAGACAGGGTGCATATGTACGTGTCACCTGTCCAAGTGGTACCTAGACATATCAGGGGAGCCATATCACTCCAACTGCACACGCAGCGCACCATTAGAGAGCCTCCACCAACTTGGACAGTCCCCTGCTGACATGCAGGGTCCAAGGATTCATGAGGTTGTCTCCATATCCGTACATGTCCACCCGCTCGATACGATATGAAACGAGACTCGTCCGAGCAGTCAACATGTTTCCAGTCATCAACAGTCCAATGTCTGTGTTGACGGTCTCAGGCGAAGCGTAAAGCTTTGCGTCATGCAGTAATCAAGGGTACACGAGTGGGCCTTCGGCTCCGATAGCCCACATCGATGATGTTTCGTTGAATGGTTAACACGCTGACAGTTGTTTATGGCCCATCATTGAAATTTGCAGCAATTTACGGAAGGGTTGCATTCCTGTCACGTTGAACGATTCTCTTGAGTCGTCATTGGTCCCGTTCTTGCAGTATCTTTTTCCGGCCGCAGCGATGACGGTGATTCGATGTTTCACCGGATTTCTGATATTCACGGTACACTCGTGAAAAGGTCGTACGGGATAATCCTCACTTCATCGCTACCTCGGAAATGCTGTGTCCCATCGGTCGTGCGCCGACTATAGCACCACGTTCAAATTCAGTTAAATCTTGATAACCTGTCGTTGTAGCAGCAGTAACCGATCTAATAACTGCGCCAGACACTTGTTGTCTTATATAGGCGTTGCCGACTGTAGTGCCGTATTATGCCTGTTTACGTATGTATTTGAATACGCGTGCCTGCACCAGTATCTTTGCTGCTTCAGTGTATAAACTACATCCCAATTGGGGTTTACGAAACTCTGTAGTAGCGTATAGTGATTTTCATAGATGTTTCCTCAGTACTTTCAACGTGTGGAAGTACCGGATGCAGACTAGGAACATTTTTCGATTTATTTTGTTTGACGCATCGGTTGTCAACGAAAAATATGTATAAGTCTTTCCTGGACACCTTAAAACAGATACAAAGTCGTTAACACTTTTAGGAGCAAGAACTTTCTTCACAATGATTTCTGCTTTAGTGCGTCCACAAGAAAGTTTGGATGAAATTGCAGAGTCACTGAAACTATGGACACAAGTTTCTCTCCGTAATCCAGTCTTGGAATAACTTGAGTTACGTTTCACTGTATGGTACATTAAATCAAGTTCACACGCGATGCTCTTGTTCCACTCTTCTTCACTGTTTTAGTTAACAAAGTAGCTCGATAATTGATAAAGTAGTTCGGTAGTTTATTTTAACTTCCAGAACTACACTTTTCTTTATTTAATGTCCCTCTATTGTGCATGTTGCCGTTTCTTCGTTATGGTAATCAGACTGGAGATACTGGAGAAAACTATGTAAGTTAGTATCGTTGGCTTTCCATCATAGCTAATTATTTTGCAAGAAGATAAGTTTTAGGATTATATTTATTCCACAAAATATAATTCGTAATAAACGTAAATACAAAAACGGAGAATTATGCACTCTGGGAAAAAAAGGGAAGATGGTTTGAGTGAAAAAATGAAAGAATTCGTTAACAGCGAAGTGTCTGGTAGCCCTAAATTGGGCAGGGGTTTCTACACACATCAAATAAAGTTTTGCATTACCAAGGCTCCGAGAGTTCCGGAACCTGTACAGAAAATTGGAGCAGACATTAACATAAACAGCATTTCCGCCCTTTTCATTGGTCATGAAAATCACACATTGCATGTTGTACCACCATGCAGCGAGACCTTCAGAGTTGGCGGTCCAGACTGCGGTACACACCGGTACTTCTAATACCCAGTAGCACGTCCGCTTGCACTGGTGCATGCCTGTATTCGTCGTGGCATACTATCCACAAGTTCATCAAGGCACTGTTGGTCCAGATTGTTCCACTCCTCAACAACGATTCGGCGTAGATCCCTCAGAGTGGTTGGTGGGTCACGTCGTCCATAAACAGCTCTTTTCAATCTATCCCAGGCATGTTCGATAGGGTTCATGTCTGGAGAACATGCTGGTCAATCTTGTCGAGCGACGTCGTTATCCTGAAAGAAGTCATTCAGAAGATGTGCACGATGAGGGTGCGAACTGCCGTCGATGAAGACGAATGCCTCGCCAGTATGCTGCCGATATGGTTGCACTATCGATCGGAGGATGGCATTCTCGTATCGTACAGCCGTTACGGCGCCTTCCATGACCACCGTCGGCGTACGTCGGCCGCACATAATGCCACCCTAAAATAGCAGGGTACCTCCACCTTGCTGCACTCGCTGGACTGTGTGTCTAAGGCGTTCAGCCTGACCGGGTTGCCTCCAAACACGTCTCCGACGGTTGTCTGATTGAAGGCATATGCGACACTCATCGCTGAAGAGAACGTGATGCCAATCCTGAGTGGTCCATTCGGCATGTTGTTGGGTTCATCTGTAACGCGGTGCATGGTGTCGTGGTTGCAAAGATGGACATCGCAATGGACGTCGAGAGTGAAGTTGCGCATCATGCAGCCTATTGCGGACAGTTTGAGTCGTAACACGACGTGCTGTGGCTGCACGAAAAACATTATTCAACATGGTGGCGTTGCTGTAAATGTTCCTCCGAGCGATAATCCGTAGGTAGCGGTCATCCCCTGTTGTAGTAGCCCTTGGGCGGCCTGAGCAAGGCACTTCGTCGACAATTCCTTTCTCTCTGCATCTCCTCCATGTCGTACAACATCGCTTTGGTTCATCCGAGACGCCTGGACACTTCCCTTGTTGAGAGCCCTTCCTGGAAAAAAGTAACAATGCGGACGCGATCGAACCGCGGTATTGACCGTTAAGGCACGGTTGAACTACAGACAACACGAGCCGTGTACCTCCTTCCTAGTGGAATGACTGGAACTGATCGGCTGTCGGACCCCCTCCGTCTAAGAGGCGCTGCTCATGCAGTGTTGTTTGTATCTTTGGGCGGGTTTAGTGACGTCTCTGAACAGTCAAAGGAACTGTGTCTGTGATACAATATCCACAGTCAACGTCTGTCTTCAGGAGTTCTGGGAACTGGGGTGATGCAAAACTTTTTTTGATATGTGTATAATCTTTATAAGTCGAAACTGTTAATAGAATGGACTCTTAAACATTTCTCAATTTTCTTAACATACCCAGAAAATAGTAATTGCTAGAGGAAGAGCGATGAAGGGAGGAATATTGGAGTATTACCGTTTAATGTCATGTAAGCGAAGGGATAACTGGAAACGGTGTACGAATTCAGCTTTCTCTAGAACAGAGCAAGGAATCAACCATGGCTTTTTCAATACAAATTCAGTGCCGTACCACTACATTACTTTCCTAGACGGAAGAGGGTAGAGGAGGAGGGGCGGAAGATTTAGTGGGAGTTGAAAGAGAATTCTTCGAGATATTTTATGATCTTTGTTTACCTATGTGGTATACAACTCATTGGAGTCGACTCACATTTATTTAACTGTATGAGGGTTGTACATAAATGTTTTGTGGACGAATAAGGGTAGTGCTTTCACATCAGACAAAAAATTCATCGTTTTTCAGATGTTCAGTCTCCTGACTGGCTCAATGTGGCCCACCACGCTTTTCTTCACTGTGTCATTATCTTCATTCCAAAGTAACATTATAGAAGTCAATCTTCATATTTAGAAATGCCACATGTCTCCACACTTTTTAATTTGTATGTACATGTCTTACTGCAAAGGAAGCAGAACACACACAACACACTACATTTTGTAATGTATTAGTCCACGATGAGACCTGACTACAAGGTAAGTAAGCATTCCAACAGACAATGACTCCACTGTATTTGTGGATGGGTCTTACGCTTTTGTTGTTCGTCTGTGGTTAGTGACGATTATGCGCAGTGACGAAGTTCTCACGATAGGTTATAAATATTGCGACCTAATGCAACACTTTGTTTGCATAGTCGAGATACTGAGAAGCCAAGCATTGCTCTAGAATGATTTTAGAGGTACCATTATATTAGGCAAATGTGTATTTGCTAGCATATGAAATGGGGGCCTTATTCAAGTACATCAAAAAGTTGCTAACAAATAAGCTGCACATGGTCAGAGTGGAAGTTCGTAGAACAATAAGGAGCACACAGATTAGGAGGTACTCGTGGTGTGGTACACTTTGCCACTACACCTTATATGAAAGACTTTGCCTTCTGCTGGAAGGTAGCTCAAGATTTTGTTTGTGAGCGTGAGTGATGACTTAATAGTTATCGCTGACAAACGCTGGTCAGTTTGGTCCGATTATACCCACGTTTTAACTTCCGCCACTGACAGATGCTTCTTTCTCCAATATACAACAAGGAAGCCACATACTGGTCTAACGATTTGGCAATGACTGCAACTACTAATGGGAAAGTCATTGCGAAGGTTTCTAATGTGTCACTAATGCATGCTTTAGTGACAGGGACTGTTGCAATGCTTGGGCGATCCGTGTGTAAAAACTACATCTACATCTACATGGTTACTCTGCAATTCACACTTAAGTGCCTAGCAGAGGGTTCATCGAACCATTTTCATACTACTTCTCTACCATTCCACTCTCGAATGGCGCTTAGGAAAAAAGAAAACCTAAATCTTTCTGTTCGAACTCTGATTTCTCTTATTTTATTATGATGAACATTTCTCCCTACGTAGGTGAGTGTCAACAAAATATTTTCGCATTCGGAAGAGAAAGTTGGTGATTGAAATTTCGTAAATAGATCTCACCGCAAAGAAAACCGCCTTTGTTTAAGTGACTGCCACCCCAACTCGCTTATCATATCAGTGACACTCTCACACCTATTGCGCGATAACCCGAAACGAGCTGCCCTTCTTTGCACTTTTTCGATGACCTCCGCCAATCCTACCTGGTAAGGATCCCACACCGCGCAGCAATATTCCAGCAGAGGACGGACGAGTGTAATGTAGGCTGTCTCTTTAGTGGGTTTGTTGCATCTTTTAAGTGTTCTGCCAACGAAGCGCAGTCTTTGTTTCGCCTTCCCCACAATATTATCTATGTGGTCTTTCCAATTTAAGTTGCTCGTAATTGTAATTCCTAGGTATTTAGTCGAATTGACAACCTTTAATTACAGTACTTGTTGTAGCTCACACATAGCGTCAAGCCAATTTATTTATTCCAAAATTTAACAAACTTTTCAACATTTCTATACAGCAGTCCCAGAATGCCCACAGATGTTTGATATCACATTGAACACACACGTATTATAAAAAATGAATCCACACAGTAATTCAGACAGTGATGTGATACTGTTTTGTGTTGTGTATGGATGTGAGTGAGATTTTTAGAATTCTTTCCTTATTCTGTCTTTATTGCAGTGTTTTAGTACCATTATCGGTGTAAATGTTCATGGCGTCTTATGTTAAATCAGGCAATACGTTAAGAAGTTTACTGATCACTTCACTTTCCCTCCTTAATTCTTCATTTTTTCATATTCTTCGTGGTAGCGAAAGTAGCATGTTCGCTATGTGTGGAAGTTGCTCGTAATTTCTCAAGTCCGGTAGCCATATGGTCGAGTTTTAGTTCTTAAAGTAGTTGGCAGATTTATGTAACAGGGGTGGTACTGCCACAGAGCACCAACTTTTATTATGCTTCAAAATCCAGACGGAGTACACCAGCTATGTTAGCCGTGAAAATCTGCCGTACTGTCAGGATGAGAGATTCGGCGGACGGTTTGGGCGATGCATCACTCTTGGATTTACATGCAACGAAGATGGGCTGGTGTTTGCAACTGTCTTTCCTTGCGAGATATGAGGCCCATGTAGAGGATCTGGACGTCCGCTGTTTATTTCTGCGGACAGTTGCCGTTTCCGCACGGTCTTGCAAGCGCGAGTCAGTAGCTTGCGAACCTTCAGTATCTTGATCAATTGACAGGATTTCTCCAAAGAAGGAAGCTTTTAATTTTAATTCCATTGCACAGACTTATTATTAGGGTTTCGTACTTCAATCGGTAAAAACGAAATCCTCGTAGGATCAGTTTGTTGTCCGCCCGTCTGTCTGTCTATCTGATCGACTGCTAAAAATCCATTTTATCAGGAACGGAAAGATGTATCAAATTGAAATTTACGTCACAGACTAATATCTAAGGTCCCTTGAGGGCGTACAAAATTGAAGCTTCTAAGTCAATGCACTCAAAAGATACGGCCATTTATGTCACACATTTTCAAACTCCCAAACTCACTCATTGCTACCCACAGGGTACTTCTCGTTGACCTAGAATTATGAAATTTGGAAGAAGTAAGGTTTCACAATAAAAGTAAAGGAAAAAATCAGAAAATGGTTAATTTGTAATTATAACACACTAAATATTTCTTTTGTCATTTGTTATCCGAATTCGAAACCAAAATTAAAACTTTCTGGAAAGTTTCGGAACTTCCGGGACAGATATCTTGCCAGATTCATTGTCGATTGTCGCTAATAGGCAGGAATCGTCGAAATTTTCGATTCCTGGCATGGATGAACTGTCTATGTACGTAATTAAATTTGTACACAGCCCTCAGTGCACGAGCCCTACTCGCACCTGGCCAACTTTTTTTAAGGCTCTAATAAGTCCCGTTATCAGTAAAGAGTCCACGAAAGTCCATTTAATCTTCTGGTTAGAAGACACAAATTTCAAAAATGGTTCAAATGGCTCTGAGGACTATGGGACTTAATTGCTGAGGTCATCAGTCCCCTAGAACTTAGAACTATTTAAACCTAACTAACCTAAGGACAACACACACATCCATGCCCGAGGCAGGATTCGAACCTGCGACCGTAGCGGTCGCGCGACTCTAGACTGTAGCGCCTAGAACCACTCGGCCACTACGGCCGGCGCAAATTTCAAAGTAAGCGTACTAAGATATAAGAGTTCAGAGACTTCCGTTCTCTGCGACTGTATTGGGAGCTTTTGTAGCTGATTGTCTCCAAGGAGAATAGCCAAAACGCGCTTGTTGTTCACATAAGGTGCAAGGAGAATCAATTTTATGTTGGAGAGAAAACTAGGCTAGACCAAAAGGGTTTAGGTTTCGCGACAAAAACAGAACGTACGAATGCCCTTACGATGCGAAGAATGAAGACTAATTTAGGAGATGATGCTACCTGAAAACCGAAAAAGAAATAGTATTTATGGTTAAGCAAATAGGCGCTCCACAACACAGATGTTTCATTAGACGAAACAAAGTTAGTAGAAGCGGTGATCGCGCATCTGAGCTGTGAGACAGCAAAAACTATATCCCGCTTCTGGTACTTCTACTGCTGCAGATTTTATTGCTACAAGCAGAATTGGTTCTTTTGTTGTAGTTGCAGCTCATAAAAGCGAAGTTAGTACCAGATCCACTGTGAATCGGAAATAACAAGTATCATGAGGTAAAAACGACTACAGAGGCTAGAACCTGACGTAGAACAACAGAAAGTCTGAAATTTGCTAAGTCGACATAAACGGAGACAAACATTGCCTGATACTTAATCGACACAAGTCACAATCCACAGACGAGAAGCTATTGAACCCAGTCCTCATGTAATATTCTAAATAAGATCGCACTCTACATCAGATTTCTGCAATAATGACAGTAATCGAAGTGACTGATGCTCTCTTTTTTCCTTTATTGGAAAATTTATTCACCCCCTCCCCCAATCTCCCAGCATAGGGTGAGATGGAACGAACTGTTAGTAGCCATATTGTTCCTTTTCACCCTAATATTATGTAATATTTTCACAGAATTTAACAATTTAAAATGATCAAAATATGGATACTGATACAATAAAACACGATTTTGCATTTTCATGTAAAACATACATGACGATTACGTGGTTGATGCAGTGATACAGGTATAACTATGATGTATGTGGCTTATATTTGATATATATAGTTCCGCTTTCAAAAAGTGTGGTACGTTAGGGATGGGAAGATGAGAATGAGGAAGAAAATGCATAGGATACCATGTGTGTGAGAGGGGGGGGGGGGGGCGGGGAAGATCTGTTGTTGATTACTGGGAGTGTGTGAATAGGAGGCTGGTGATGGAAGAAGGAGAAATGAGGTGTTTGGCTGTGGTAAAATGGAGCCTGGTAAGAGACTGGAACTTTTATTTAGGGATCCAGTGGGATGGTGCAGCAGTTGAGATACTGGAATTGCATTCGGGAGGATCAGGGTCAATTTCACTGTCAGTCCTTACAGATTTAGACTTTACGTGGTTTCCCTAAACCGCTTAAGACAAATTTTCGGATGGCTGCTTTAAATAGGAAGCGCTTGATTCCTTTGTTCATCTTTTCCCAATTAGAGAATGTCCAAAGTTACTAACGATCTGTCTCGAACGTTATTCCACGCTTAAACTGAACTTTTATTCCTAGTCTCGATATGAATGCTCGTAAGAATAATCTTATCTTGATCCATGAAAACAGTCTGTACCGTTTCCTGTTGTAGACTGTAATAAAAGCCTTTCAACTAACAGCTGCCCATGACGTACTGTTCTCTGCGCACGCTAACAAACCAAGCCTACGGAGATTACGCGTGCAGGTCGACAATAATGCCATTCCGTTGCCCATTATCAGCGTACAGAAATCAGCCTTTCTTGTTCACCTGCTAATGGTTTGATCAGATCGCAACCAAGTGAAATAATAAATAACTAAACACGGAATAAACGTATAAAATGCACAAAGTAAGAAGAGATTAGAAAAGTTAGCTTGACGTAATGGTAACAGTTTTGTACCCACAGGTAAATCATCAGTGTGCATCACTCTATGGTCAACCCTCATTAACCGCCAGACTGCTCACAAAAAGAATATTCCAGCTGCTGTACAGTGCGGAAGCCCTTCCAAAAATCCTGCTGATGCTCGCGCCCGTCTAATCGTCGACAGCGGTCTGCAACACATCTATGAAAACACCTGTAAATACCCTTCGGATTGACCACTGTATCGAACTAACATTCCCTTGACAAAGCCCATTTGTAAGGGATCCGTTACAAGCACAGGCTGATTTTTTGCGCATCGTGTAATGAGTCTCGAGTGCGGCGAAGGAACTTATACCGACACAAAGATACCTACAGTTTCTTAATATTTGATTTTAGTAACAAATGGGCTGGTAATTGCACTAGAATTAGTATTAGGCAAACATTCTACCTTAGAAACATAGTTTACTATTCGGATTTACAAAATAATCTGAAAACAATTTTCCTACTAAAATGAATAAATTACATTTCCTATATTAGTATTTGTGTCTATAAATCTATATTTCCTCCATTATTTACTTATTAAAACATTCGAAATAGTATCATATGCAGGGAATGAATGTAGTGGAGCAGGTGCAGTAATCCTGCATCCGCTACGGTCGCAGGTTCGAATCCTGCCTCGGGCATGGATGTGTGTGATGTCCTTAGGTTAGTTAGGTTTAAGTAGTTCTAAGTTCTAGGGGACTTATGACCACAGCAGTTGAGTCCCATAGTGCTCAGAGCCATTTGAACCATTTAATCCTGCATCGCTACTCACGAAAAGGTCGCAGTGGATGTGGTTTGCCTTCGTCCGACCTGCTATCAAATGTCAAGTATGTATCGGTGTCGTGTGGATGATTTGATGAATGCTTATGGACTGTAGCGTTGGGTCTGGATGAAGGGAAGGGAGAGGCACACAGCCTGCTCCTCTTGAATCCCATTAAGGGGATCGCCGAGCTTAATGTGTGCGACGGTACCTAACGGTTACTCCTACTGAGTTGCTCTTCTAAACACCAACCCACATGAGCAAACCAGTTTTGTCTTTGCCTGTGATTATTCGTACATTAGGTACTTGGGCTGTGCACGGCTCTGTTTTAAAAAGAATAACTCGATGTAGTCACAAAGTCCAGCCGCGCACGTCTGCTTTCATGCCCTGCAGCTAATTCGTTGCAAATAATAACCTTTAGCTGTGATTCTGCAGTCAAATAGTCTATCCATTGGGCGGAACTGCGAATTAATAGAATACACAGAAATACGAAATAAAAGTTAAATGAATAATTTAATTCCAAGCGTTCTAGTCCAACGTTTGTATGTTGAATAACGCTTATTGAAAAAATGGACATTTCAAATAAATGGGAAATAGTCCTACGATATTAAAGTCAAAATTCTGACAGAAAATATTCTTATCAAATGCAGTGAAGTTACTTTGAGAGCGTTACGAGAATATTAGCAAAATCCCCAAACTAAATTGCAATCAAAGATACGCAAAAACTAAGTCCACTTTGTAATCAAAATAAACGAAATATGGACCTGCTCAAAACAGTTCAGAGTTCAACATGATGGTTCACAAATTAACACACGTGACACAATGAATAGGATCTCATACTCTGCCTCCCCTCAGTTCGATAACACAAGCTGAAAGAGTCCTACGCTGGAGCACATTCAGACCTCTCGAGGTACAAAGTCCCTTCAGAAGTTAAGGTATGGTAGTGGCCGTTCAGCGCCCAGACTCAAACGCCTCCATGACTGAATACCACGTGTTATTGCAAGGACGTTCGTCTTCTTCCAGAACTTGCGTGAAAGTGACCAGAATCACTCCCTTGAACTCTTCGCTCGAAAAAGTCGCAGCCTCTACTTCACTCCCGTATTTTTCCGATCATATCTGCTTTTCCATTGGCTTAAGGCTGTCCCCACCAAACATACTGTTTAAAAATTATTTAGGTCTGCTTCTCAGAAGTGTCTGTTGGCAGTCTTTTACGAAAGTGGTGTCAGCTAACACATGCAATTGACCATTTCTTTAACTATCATGACTTTGCGTTATCAATTGTAATTAATATTTAAATAAAGTTACTGGCAAAATAGTAAATTGTTCATTAAATAAATACATAAGTATGACAAAATGTGAGGTATTCACGATGTATTCATTTGCTGTGTAATTTTGAAAGATCTGGTGTTCTTACAAACATTTGCATAATGAAAAGATATAAAAAACGAAATGAAACAAGAAATAAAATAGATACAGATCATTCAAAGATGATATTTATAGTGCAATACTCTCATCCGAGATATCGTATGTTTAAATCTGATGAAGCGTTTGAGAGTTGTTAATTCAGAGGTTCATCGTGAAAATTTTTATTCGGTTTGAGATATTAACGTCTGTAGTTTTAAAGATATTGAAATACTGTAGTCATTTCATGTGCCTCATTTTCTGAGATCGCAGATGGATTATTCAGATTTACTTTAATACTTGACTGTTAATTATTGCAGATCCTCAAAGAGCTGTAAGCAGCCACCTGTATGACTCTCCGCAATTTTTGGCGCGTCTCTTGAACAAAGCCCGTGCTGGCAACACCCGTCCAAATTCCCAGCTTCGGGATTTTACCCATTTCCGACCACGTTGTTCGTCTTTATACCTGGACTCGCCCGTACCGGCCGCCTAGCTGGAACTGCTGCGGCGCGCTCTGAGCCCTGAGCCCTGAGCCCTGAGCCCTGAGCCCGCTAGCATTCAGAGCCTCACATCAGTCCCCCCCCCCCCCCTCTTCTACTTACAGACGGCAAAAGCGCTAGGCTACACGGTTCCATCCGACGGACGGATCATATCAACAGCGTAACATGCCCACACTTCATGAGAGACTGCGCAAAGGTTTGGCATGTAATCAACGGCATTGTGCCAAAGACAGGTGACGAGGAACTTAACACCACCATCTCAACTCTCCTTGCAAGCCAAATACCGGCAATGAAAATTTTCCATCACCAGAATTTGAACAGCCTTTCTCTAAGTTGAGCACCACCGCACAGACGTGCGTTAGCGACCTCCGCTACGGAGGCGGGATTATTTACTTTTATTAAATGACTAAGGGCTACCTAGCCTCGCCGGATGAGCCCTGGCGAATTCCCGTCCCTGCCACAAGACGGCGGAGGTTTAGAGACAAACTGCTCTTTTCCAAAAATTCCTCTAACATAATTGACAACATCAACAACTATAAGCGCTCGTGATACATAACTTAAATGATCAATTCTTTGAGCGCCTTCAACTTTATACGGCTACTATTTGGTATATTCACCTGCGCACCACTCCATGGTGACAAATGACTCTCCCAGCCCACAGCAGTTCTCAGTAGACGCAGCGTCAATCTCGTTTTCTAGAAAATGATACTGGTACACCATGTACTCTCTATCACACACCTGACCGTAGCTTGTGAAATACTTGTGTGGATGTAAGAAACACAGTCTGGTAATGTTCACGCCTCATCTCGAAAAAATGTTTGTTGCTAGTGAAGCGTGGCATGTGCACCAGATTGACCTTCTGGACGTCACTCTCGCCCTCGCGCCTCTCGCTTTCAGCAAGCGGGGATCACACGGGTAAAGGGAGATGGGAGCGGAGCTAGAGCCATGAACATCCTGTCGAAGAACATTTTATTTAAAGAGTTTATATTTTTAAATATATTAATTTTCAAATTTGTCGGCAAACTTTGAGAGATAAAGGAGTATGGAAACTAGGAGTCACGAAAACAGTAAGGAGCTATGGAAAATTACAAGCTCTCATTAACGCAGGATACTTTTCAGTTCCTTGTCTGAGGGTTTGTCGACGTGGAGGGGCTGACGCCCTGACCAACTGCAGAATACTCTACGGACAGGAAAAGCTGCACATTCACAGGCTGACAGCACCTGCTGCCAATAACAAACCTGACAAAGTTCGAGAGCTTAAGTGTTGAGCAGGCATACCATAGGAATATGAGTAAGACGAGACAGGAAGTTATGGGGTCTCCACTAGAAAACACAAAAAACAAAAAATATAAACAATAAACACAGGAATGCTGACACCCGAACTCAGGCGAAAAAGATTGTTAGAAACAGCATTTTTCTCTGCCTCGTGATGACTGGGTGTTGTGTCATGTCCTTAGGTTAGTTAGTTCTAAGTTGTAGGGGACTGATGACCATAGATGTTAAGTCCCATAGTGCTCAGAGCCGTTTGAACCATTTTTAGAAACAGCATTTTCCTCATTTACATGCTCACGTAGACTTGTTCACAATTACAATATACGATTGTTCACAATCGTAGCGCTTAGTGAAATACTGACAGTGGTAAATGAACATTTCACTTCTATATCGTCTAAGTTATAATATTGTCAAATAGTGGGAATTTGTTGCTACTATAGTCCTTAAATTAAATGCGTGACACATATACTTGTTCAATTTTCGAAGAAATTATTTTTAAATTACACATTTCTCTGAACTGTGTGCTGGGGGGTACTCTACTAACCACCGATTTAAGCAAATTATTATCCATATTACTGAAGTAAAACAGACTCTTTGCTAACAAATCCAAATTACCTATATAACAGCTTCCAGTGACAATAAATCTTTATTTTCACTATTTCATATAATTATTGACTGATTTAAAAATTTGAATGCTATAACAATCTGATCATTAAGAGGCATAATATTATGTTAAACTCTTAAAACAGTAAGTCAGGAAATAAAATCAGAAACTGTGTACATATCTTGAGGTAGTGTAGCTTCGGGCCGACTTCCAACAAACTTTATTTTTACCTTTTCAAAACTTTTTCCCGCAGACATCTTCTTCTAAATAATGAAAGGCAAAAGTCTATAGCCTACCACGTTTTTGCTGTTCATGCAGTAAAATTTTAGCACGTATTAATTTATTACTCCTTTAATACAAATTCTACTCGTAAAACATATTGCAGACAGTATCCACATGTACTACTGAATGCACCTAACAAAATATAGATTGAACGGCGTATAGTGCAGGAGATGTGACTATTTATATGTGGGAGTTCAGTTCTTTAAGGAATTGGTGGTAATAGTGAGAGCTAGTGGCTGTTAAACACTAACGGGAAAAATCGCAACATCAAAGGATGATAAATGTAGAGTAATCAAAATTCCGCAATGCATTTGTCTGGGTAACAGGTGTAAACGATCAGTATTGCAAGACCACCGGTTAGTGTTAGCGCGAGATGAGCCATTGCAAATATGAAATGCTGGTACATTAAAAACCGGTGTATCCGCCAAGTTGGTTGAATGCATGCGTGAAAGTGTGCATGCATTGTGTTGTGCAGGTGCCGGATGTCAGTTTGTGGGATGGAGTTCCATCGCTGTTGCACTTGGTCGTTCAATACAGGGACGGTAATGATGTTTGTGGATGACGCTGGAGTAGTCGTTCGATGTTGTCCCACATGCGATCGATTGGAGACAGATCTGGTAACCGAGCAGGCCAAGGCAATGTGTCGACACTTTGTGGAGCATATTGGGTTATAACAGCAGTATCTGTGTAAACGTTATTCTGCTGGAAAATATCACCTGGAATGCTTTTCACGAATGACAGCACCACAGTACGAATTACAAGACTGACGCACACATTTACAGTCAGGGTGTGTGGAATAACAACGAGAGTACACGAAATCGCACCGCAGACCACAGTTCCACAGGTCCAGCTTGTCTAGCACGCAAACAGGTTGGTTCAAATGGCTCTAAGCACTATGGGACTTAACATCTGAGGTCATCAGTCCCCTAGAACTTAGAACTACTTAAACCTAACTAACCAAAGGACATCACACACATCCATGCCCGAAGCAGGATTCGAACCTGCGACCGTAGCGAAACAGGTTGGTTTCAGACCTTCAACTGGCTTCTTTCTAACCAACGAACGGCCATCACTGGCACCGAGGCAGAATCAACTTTCATCAGAAAACACAACAGACGTTCAACCTGCCCTCCAATGGGCTCTCGCTTGACAACTGAAGTCGCAAATGGTGGTAGTTTGGGGTCAATGGAATACCCGCTACAGAGCGTCTGGCTCGGAGCTGTCCTTGAAGTAATCGGTTTGTAACAGTTCATTGTGTCAATGTGGTGCCTACTGTTGCTGAAATTGCTGCTGCAGTTGCAGTACGATGCGCCAGGGCCATGCACCGAACACGACGGCCTTCCCTATCGGTACTGCCAGGTAGGCGTCTGTAGAGTCTCTTGACCACCGCTGCCAGTAATCTTGTACAGTGGCAACATTCCTGCCTAGTTTCTGCACATTATCGCAGAAGGAACATCCAGCTTCTCGTAGCCTTAATACAGGACCTCTTTCAAACTCCATGAGGTGTTGATAATGACTCTTTTGTCCCCTTAAACGCGCGTTTGACTAACATCAACTCGCCACGTCCAATCTCAAAGGTAACTGACGCACAAGACCATTACAGCGTGTGTTTAAAGCAAACCTGATTTGCATCCTCAGATCGGCTCTACTAGAGCCACTCTTATGCGACTGACGCGAAATCTGAATAGGCATAACCTTTCAGATGCTTTCGTTTATGTTGCACAATTCCTCCTTGGTGTTTCGATTTTTCTTTTCTGTCAGTGTAGTAAAACATTATAAACTAAAGAACTAAAGTCTCCCACAGCAGTTTCTAAGAGTACGTTTGCGGCTAGCATCAGGAACCGCTGTTAGGATTTTGATAGACAAACCGATTCACGAGGAAAGTTTAGTATATCGCTACATAATACAAACAAGTCGTCCGATCGTAGATGCTAAGTGCTACGCTTCTCGTTTATTGTTATTATTACTGACATTCCTAGGCGTCTGTGACAGTATCTGGGGTGATGGCAAATTATATTTGGTATGGTGGGAGACAATTGTGACCCCCAACCAGAAATGAACCCTGGATCCGCGCCTGCCACTCTGTCGTGCGGTAAACGCTCGAGGCGATCTTCGCAGCGCACTCCACTCGCGCCCGAAACCAATCGCCTCCTTCCCCGACCCGGCTCAACGTCTCAAGGGCGAGTCCGGCCGGCTTACACTTGCAAATGACACGCCATTAATGTTTGGCACAGCAATGACGGAATGTGAGGCGGACGCGGGCTCGCATGTGATTTTCCTACGCGCTGGCCACCGATGCCGCAGCCGCTGCCGCAGCCGCCGAAGATTTACACGCGACGCTGCCCGCCGGTTGGACACGGCCGTTATTGCTACTGAATATTTAAACGGCAGCGTCGCCTCGGTAAGTGGGCGGTCGGGCGCTCGCCGCAGCGAAATCGCTTATAAGACCCCGCCGCTTTTATTGTCGGCTTCGGTTTCAACTCAGCTCTGCTCGTCTGGCTGTGCCCGCGCGGGTGGCCGCCGTCTTATGCCTACGTCCCTGTCAGTCCTGGTCCGCGTCCAATTGCTAAAGTATCCTTCTGCAGCGTGGGTGGTGCCTGTCTACAAGCTATCGTAGACAGCAATGAATGTCCTGCTTGATTAGAGTTATATCATCACTCATCCCACTAACACTACTCCTACTTCTACATCTACATTGGGCAAGCTACCTTACTTCTAGCACCGCTAGTATTTTCTCTCTTCGCTGTTCCACTCGTAGATTCCGGTTGGGAAGAACGATTGTCGGTATCCCTCAGTATGAGCTCCAATTCTTCTAACTTTCTCGTCCTGACGGTTTCACGAGGTGCATGCGAGATGACTTGTGTGATGACGTGATAAAAGAAGGAAACGGAGTCAACTAAGAAGAGACAAGGGGATCCAGTATTAGAGCTTAAAAATGCTTTGGACGACTTGAGATCAAATAAGGCTGGAGGGATAGATAACATTCCAACAGAATTTCTAGAATAATTGAGGAAAGTGGCAACAAAACGGCTATTCAAGTTGGTGTGTACCAGAATCTGTGAGACTGGAGAAATACCATCAGATTTTCAAAAAAAGCATCATCTACACAGTTACGAAAATACACTACTGGACATTAAAATTGCTACACCACGAAGATGACGTGCTACAGACGCGAAATTTAACCGACAGGAAGAAGATGCTGTGATATGCAAATGATTAGCTTTTCAGAGCATTCACACAAAGTTGGCGCCGGTGGCGACACCTACAACGTGCTGACATGAGGAAAGTTTCCAATCGATTTCTCATACACAAACAGCAGTTGATCGGCGTTGCCTGGTGAAACGTTGTTGTGATGCCTCGTGTAAAGAGAAGAAATGCGTACCATCACGTTTCCGACTTTTATAAAGGTCGGATTGTAGCCTATCGCGATTGCGGTTTATCGTATCGCAACATTGCTGCTCGGGTTGGTCGAGATCCAATGACTGTTAGCAGAATATGGAATCGGTGGGTTCAGGAGGGTAATACGGAACACCGTGCTGGATCCCAACAGCCTCGTATCACTAGCAGTCGAGATGACAGGCATCTTATCCGCATTGCTGTAACGGATCGTGCAGTCATGTGAACTCAACGACGAACCTGGGTGCACGAATGGCAAAACGTCATTTCTTTCGGATGAATCCAGGTTCTTTTTCCTGCATCATGATGGTCGCATCCGTGTTTGGCGACATCGCAGTGAACGCACATTGGAAGCGTGTATTCGTCATCGCCACACTGGCGTAACACCCGGTGTGATCGTATGGGGTGCCATTTCTTACACGTCTCGGTCACCTCTTGTTCGCATTGACGGCACTTTGAACAGTGAACGTTATATTTCAGATGTGTTACGACCCGTGGCTGTACCCTTCATTTGATCCCTACGAAACCCTACATTTCAGCAGGATAATGCACGACCGCATGTTGCTGGTCCTGTACGGGCCTTTCTGGATACAGAAAATGTTCGACTGCTGCCCTGGCCAGCACATTCTGCAGATCTCTCACCAACGGAAAACGTCTGGTCAATGGTGGCCGAGCAACTGGCTCGTCAAAATACGCCAGTCACTACTCTTGATAAACTGTGGTATCATGTTGAAGGTGCATGGGCAGCTGTACCTGTACACGCCATCCAAGCTCTGTTTGACTCAATGCCCACGCTTATCAAGGCCGTTATTACGGCCATAGGTGGTTGTTCTGGGTACTGATTTCTCAGGATCTATGCACCCAAAATGCGTGTAAATGTTATCACATGTCAGTTCTAGTATAATATACTGGTCAAATGAATACCTGTTTATCATCTGCATTTCTTCTTGGTGTAGTAATTTTTATGGTCAGTCGTGTAGTTGGTGGTGACGTGTTTGTTGCTGTTAGAAGTTGGGTAGAGGTAATATTTGACAACCAGAACAAATTAATAATTGGTTCCTTTTACAGTTCCCCACGCCCTTCCTGACTCAGATGATACAGTTACCGAAAGACTGGAAGAAAATTTGAGTACCATCTGAAACAGGTACTGAGACAGTACCAAACGGTTACCGCTGTGAAGTGGCTCTTCAAACAGTGGTCCATACGAGTAAACCAGTTGCGTCTTTATCTGCGGTTAGTCGCACTTTAGGTACTTGGGATATGCATGGCTCTGTTTAAAAAGAATACCTCGATGTATTTATAAGGTCGAGCCGAGCACGTCTTCTTTCATGCCACGCAGCTAATTCGCTGCAAATAATAACATGTAGCTGTGATCCTGCAGTCAAATAGTGTGTGTATTGGCTAGAGTTGCGAATTAATAAAATACACGGAAATACAAAATAAAAGTTAAAAGAATGAATAAATAAGAAGGAATCTATTATAACGTCTGTTTGATGTATGTGACAGAATTATGTTGAATAATGTTTATTCAAGAAACGACATCTCAAATAAACTGGAAGTGGTCCTAAGATGTTCAGTTAAAATACAGACAAAAAGTACTCTCATCAAGTGCCGTAAAGTTATATCTTGTCCGCAAACACATTCTACTGACCACTTTTAAGTTTTTAATATCACTTGCGATCAACATTTAAAAAAGTTACCGGCAAAATGGTAAATTCTTCATTAAATAAAGCACAAGTATAACAATATGTGAGGTACTGCCTCTGTGTTCATTTGCTGTGTAAACGATGAGAATACGATGTTCTGACAAACATTTCCACAATGAAAAAGATATAAACGGTGTTGTAGAGCAATAAATAAAATAGATGCAGATACGTAGATTTCAGAGATGATAGCTACAGCGTAATGCTGTCATCTGAGTTATCGTATGCTGAAATTGCATGAAGTGTTTAAAAGTTTTTAATGCATAGTTTCATCTGGTAAATGTTTATTCACTGTGAAATATAAACTTCTGTAGTTTTAAGATATTGAGATATTGTGGTGTTATTAGATGCACCTCATTTTTGTTCAGATGTGTGTGAAATCTTATGGGACTTAACTGCTAAGGAAATCAGCCCCTAAGCTTACACACTAATTAACCTACATTATCCTAAGGACAAACACACACACCCATGCCCGAGGGAGGACTCGATCCTCCGCTGGGATCAGCCGCACAGGCACCTGATTTTTCTGGGATCGCTAATGTATTCAGATTCGCATTAATATCTGATTAGACTCTCAGTGAGCTGTGACTTAGCCATCTTGAAGATTGTCTGACACTCCGACATTTCTTGGAGCTTTTCCTGCACAAAGGCTACGAGCGTAACAGCCGTCCAAATTCCTAGCTTAGGGATTTTCCCCACATCCTGTCCTTTGCTGACGCACGTGGCTTGCCCAGAGCGGCGGAGGCGGCTTGTTCGGCCGCGAAGTGCTGTCGGCTCTGTGGCCGCGTAGCTACGCAAACAAATTCGCCTCACCTTCACCAGTTCTAGGCGCCCGATCAGCTCCCCTACATACGCGTTACATTACGGTACCCCAATCATACTGTTATAGTTAGTGTTGACTTCAATCTACCTTTGATATGTTGGCCAAAACACTGAATGTCGATAACTGAATGTTCCTGTTTAGAAACGCTGTAGAAAGAGAACCACTGCTCAGAATGACTCAAATTTGTACAGCATGTTACTGGAGCAGGGGACACGTCATGGAACAAAATAAAATATAAAGAAAATTTTACTCATAAATGGCGTTGTAAGCGTCAGAATAAGCAGACCAAAACGGCTGTTCCTCAGTTCGCGTCCAAGACGCCCAAAGTGACTGCTTTCATGAAGGATCCTGTGTTGGTGGCAAAGCTGTTTCACAAAAACTGTGGCTGTGCATCAATAGCCCTGCAGAAGTTCCGGATACTCAAGGGAATGACAAATGGCATTGTTCCGATGTCTGCAAAGGGCCTGGAGAAAATGATTAAAAATTCGAAAGGACAGGTTCTTTTGAAGTGTAATGTGACAGTGGAAGGAAAGCAGTTGACCTGAGTTGTAGACGTAGCCACAGCACTCTAGGATGGTTCGAGCAGTGGTGTGCAGACATGCAGTACCAGACGAATGCCCGAGCGCTGGACGTGCCGGTGTACACAGTGCTTAAAACCCTACGAAAGATCCTGCATTCCTACCCATACAAAATGACCCATGTTCGAGCAAGACAAACGTTCGCTATGGAATTTCTTGTTCACATGGAACAAAATGTTCCATGATCATGGAACCTTTTGAGGACAGACGAAGTCTACTTCCATTTCCAAGGACATGTCAATAATCTCAATTGCAGAATATAGGTAACGGAAAACCCGCATCAACATCAACCGGTACCACTTCATTCTTAAATGGTGACCGTGTGGTTCGGTTTGACGGCATCGTTTATTAAGGCCGTATTTTTTCGGGGAGATGAGTCCTGCGGGTCCCGTTACCTGTGTTAAACGCTGTAAGTCTTTTGTGCATCAACGTCATTCCGACGCTTCAACCGCGTGCATGTGTGAGTAGGATCACTTTCATGGAAGATGGCGCTCCTCCGCGCATAGCACAGCCAGTGGAGTGGCTGCAATAGAGCCATTTCGGAAGTACTAGACTTATCAACCGTCATTTTCCTACAGCCTAGCCGTCCAGATCATCTGATCTTAATCCGTGTGTCTTCTAGCTGTGGTGTTATCTGAAAGACACGTTCATAGCTCCAGTTACGAGTCGCTCGGGGTAGCCGCGCGGTGCAAGGCGCCTTGCCACGGTTCACGCGGCTCCTCCCGCCGGAGGTTCGAGTCTTCCCTCGGGCATGGGTGTGTGTGTTGCCCTTAGCGTAAGGTAAGTTAGTTTCAGATAGATTACGTAGTGTGTAAGTCTACGGACCGATAACTTCAGCAGTTTGATCCCGTAGGAGCTTACCACAAATTTCCAAAATTTCCAATTACGAACGAGCTGAATTGACGGCACGCATTGCGCAACGCATTCTGAACGTGAACCCCGAGACATTCCGATATGTTGTGGAACATGCTGTTTCTCAATTTCCACTTGTGGCAGCATACTGAACATGTCTTGCGCAGGTTTCATGACAGTAAGAAACAGATGTCATTTTGGATTTTATGCGGTTTTTGGCTTCTTGACAATTAAAAACCGATTTTTCCTATCTGACGTAGTTTGACCTTACTGTGGTGGATAGGCTTACCTAATAACACTGCTGCAACTGCTGACTGTAATAGAAATTTAGCGTATTCCTTTTAGTATTTATGTGGATGACTTCATAGATGACTTCATACTTTTTATTATTTAAAGTCAATTGCCATTTTTCGCACCTTACCTTATCTTGACAAAATCATTTTTCAAGTGATTGGTCCAAGTGACAAATCGATAAAGCCTGTTATACGCACGTGGTGTAGCCTACCACGTCATATGGCTCCATGCACCATGTTACGAGATATGCTTTGCTGGTTACACCGGTAAAGAGGGAATTACGCCAGAGATGCAAAGAGAGTGCTTAGTTGAGATCGGTAGACCATGGGTAACGGGGACGTTTAGGCGAATGTAAGTAGCAGACGAATGAAGGCGTAATTTGTTGTAAGTAGTATTGTCATGTGAGTTATGAATTGAAGAGTCTCGAAGGATCCACGCCAGTAGATGAGGTTTGAAGTGTGCTTAAGTTATGTGCGAAGCCGGATTTTCCATTTCTGTGCTGCACTCCTTCCGCTTCTATTAGTGATTCTGTTCTGTTGTCGCCGGCCACTGCGGTCGAGCGGTTCTAGGCGCTTCAGTCCGGAACCACGCTGCTGCTACGGTCGCAGGTTCGAATCCTGCCTCGGGCATGGATGTGTGTGATGTCCTTAGGTTAGTTAGGTTTAAGTAGTTCTAGGTCCAGGGGACTGATGACCTCAGATGTAAGAGCCATTTGAACCATTTGCTCCGTTGCCAGGTGGTTAGAGGCTGTTGTACAGCACTGATGGAATAAAACATAGATCAGTGTCGGAATACTGTCTTTTGGTTCGGGTTTTCTGTCTTTTCGGATGAGAAATGGGTTCCTGGTAGAGACGTCTTCGTTGTACCGCTCTGGGCGCTCGAAGTTGAGTCGCAATGATAGCAGAGGATCTCCTCGAAGATAACTATCATAATCAGCATAAGGAATAATAGGAGTCATAATCGGGGAGCATATCAGACTTCAGGGAAATATGACGAAGATAAAATGTTATTGAGTAACAGAAATTGAATTTAAGAGACGCAGGCTGTGGCTGGTAGAGTACCTGGGGTAAAATAAACACGTCAGTGGTATCTCAGAGCTTATGGCGCACAAAACGCTGAATGGACCTCTCGGGAATGATTTTACATACTGGTGATGAAAAGTTCTTCTGTCATCGTAATTCTACCTGTCTGTATTCAAATTAAGTGACACCGCCCAAGAGAACGATTCCGATCTCAGCTTTGAATCTGTGTCGTCTGCCTGTGAGTAAGTGCTACGTGTGAGGAAGATTAGGGGAAAAGTGACAGAAAAATTGCAGTTAAAGCCCCCAATACAACTCTGAAAATAAATCGCTGCTCTTTCGTGGTATTATTTTTTCAAAAATGGATATTGGTGAATTCTTCGAGCTAGTTGCGGTATATACCATGATAATAATTGTTTTGAAGAAAAACGTGCCACTCTTTACTGAGCTACGTTGCATTTGTTTCCAAGAGTTAAAATTTCGTGCCGATTTGGAACCCGATTGTTTCATCTTGTCACAAATGTTATGTGGCACAAGCTCTGCAAAAGAGCACGTATGTCATCTCAGCACGTTTTGTTCGTTTCGAGTATCAAATGTTCGTTTTCAGATGACTAATATTCCTGTTTTGTTTTGGAAATGATTCCTTCTGCGTCAATCCCGTAGATATTTGGCTGAAAGCTAAGAATAGGGGCTGTGCTGTTTCTTAAGTATTTTGCAGAGTAATGTTAGCAGTGCTCGCTGTGGGGGAATGGAAATGCCAAAATGTGTACCCGCAGTTAGTTTTAATTAGCCATCGAGAGAACAGAACTCAGACAATGTGTTTCATATCTTCGTGAAAATCTAATTTGTCACGTTCCGATCGAACGACGAACTAGTGATCTGCAATGTATTCGAGAAAAATGGGGGTAACTTGGAACACAAAGCACTATTGCAGAATTGTGGTGAGGCAATTTACCTAAGCTCTCTTTTCGCAGTGTAACGATAACCACGAGTACGTTATATACGAGCTTCAAGAAAGTGCTAAGACCAATAAATCGAATAATATCAATGGCACTCTAATTCAGTGTTCAAAATATATCATTTGGTTTATCATCTCTCATTTGATCACCTAAAACTCCTCTCCCACCTCACACTGCCTATGCGAAAGTGATGTGTCGAGAACCTACACGTAACGGAAGAAAAGTGTTCTGGCCGAGGCTATGCCTATATTTAATATTAGTCAGTATCTGTGTGTTCTAGTGCGACACATCCAACACAACTTTTAATTTCGTTCATCATATTCGCAGTTTCGCAGGTTTAAGTAGTTCTAGGAGACTTATGACCTCAGCAGCTTAGTCCCATAGTGCTCAGAGCCATTTGAACCATTTGAACTTATATCAACGATAAGTTGGCAACAGTGATTGCAGCTTATGAGTGACTGAAAAATAATGGTCAGGTCCTGCAGAAAGTGTCATCACTTCTGTCTCTAGGCTGGTCGTAGGTTGTGTTCCAGAAATGAACAGCATAGAGATAGAAGTAATGACACTTTCTGCAGGAGAATGACCAAGCACGTACAATGCAAGCTGTTACTGATTTGTTTGACTGATGGGGCTGCGAAGTGTTATACTACCTACTGCACTCCAAGACTTAAGCCCTCGTGAGTTCAACTCGATTTCTAAACTGACGGAAACACTTCACGGCATTCGCTTCAGAACTGCTACAAATTCGTCGGGCAATAGACCACTCCGCTCAAACTGTCAACACAACTGGCACTGCTAAGAGTATCCTACGACTTCCACATCGCTGGCAACGGGTTATTCACAATCCTGGTGACTACTTTGAAGGTCAGTAAGACTTTGAAACACGTATATATTTTGTACGAGCTGTAAATAAAGAGTTGCTACTATTAAAGTTCCAACCCTCGTAAATGTAATTTAAAATCTTGTTACAACTATGGCTCTGTTTCGTTCTCTGTGGTTTTAATGTGGATTCAGTATGGATATTTTTATTGTTCCTGTAGTTCATTCATCTCTGTAGTGAACTGCTATATCGTCTTATTTGAATGAATTTTCGATATATGTATCTGGTGTACTGATCACTTAGATATAAGTATGTAAGGGTGGGTAGTTGAGTTTTGTGTTGTTGGTGTCTTGGTGATTGGGGTAGCTAGTAGTAGCCAGGCAAGCAGTAGCTAATAGTGATTTTACTCAGTTTCCCATTACAGACAAGTGAATACTTTTTTATATAATAAGTTACGATTGTCATAAGTACTGAAAGCCAAAGGTTAAGTTGGAAAGTGTGACCTCGTTGCTTGGGTTACCCGTGTGGGGCCAGATTGAAATATTTTGTATTAATTATTATTGTTTCAAGAAGATATTCTATGTTATTCAAGCCCTGTTCACATTTATGAGCAGCTCAAGGAACCTTTTGTTTGTATTAGTGTTTTCTGTCATGTTAAATTGGTCTTTGCGTGGTAAATATAGTAATAATAAAATATTGAACCCCAGGCCTGCGCAGCCCTCTGCCCGAACCCCATCCAACTTAAATTCCACGCTACAAATTAAACTTCCACTAAACTTTGTAAAGGTCCAGTTACACGCAGCTTTTTTCCAACTAAAATATTACTTTCAAATATAAAGTTGGGAAAAATTTAAATCTGAAACTGTCGCTGAGAAATAGAAGGGCGATAAGTAAGGAAAATCATTTTATTAATAATTTTTTTAAAAATATTTCTAGCTAAGAACATCCGAACCGCCACTCAGCTTGGAGTACCAGGAATACAGTGCCTAGGAGAATGATGTGAATGCGCGGGAGACCTAGAACAATTATGTAACAGGTACGGAATTCACGACCCGTCATTCTCCTACAGAAAAAAATAAACACATATTATATTAGTCCGTCGTTACATTGTATTCTGTCTAGACTGACATGTTTATAAAGGCGCCATGCTACGGCTGTTGCACCTCGGAGTCGGCATTGTTACGAGTTTTGGCAGTGTTAGTGACAGTTGCTGGCAGGAAGCCCATCCTGACGCCAGCACTACTCCCGACCCGGCGACAGAATTTTTGTACCCCATCTGTCTGCCTCTAGAGTGAATCTCATATGCAAGTATAAGAACGATTTCTTAATGTTTGCCTAGCGTATATCTGAGGCGGAACGTGGGTACCAGCCCGTTATTCACCTAACTGGATGCGGGAAACCGTCTAGTAACCACATGCAAGCTGGCCAGCTCACCAGCCCTCTTCGTTAACCAGCGAGGCGGATTCGGTCCGTACAGGCTTGCCTCCCTGAATTCGGGACGCGGCGCCATAAATCGCTCGACTACCCGTCGGGTAATATTTTCTTAAAGACTAAATTTTTTAGTGATATATCTTCTGCCGAGTGTGATGCCGTCGCCATGAATTCCTCTCCTGTGTCAACCTTTTCATCTCAGAGTATCGCTTGCAACCTACGTCCTCAGTTATTTGCTGGATGTATTCTAATCTCCGTCTTCTTCTATAGTTTTTACCCATTACAGCTCCCTCTAGCACCAAGGAATTTAATTCCTGATGTGTTAAAAGATGTGCTGTCATCATGAGCCTTCTTCTTGTCGGTGATTTCCATATATTATTTTCCTCGCCGTATCTCGGGAGAATCTCCTCATTCTTTATCAATCCAACTAATTTTCAACATTCTTCTGTAATACAGCATCTCAAATGCTTCGATTCTGCTCTTCCGATTTTCCCACATTTCATATGTCACTACCATACAATGCAGTGCTCCGAAAGAACATTCTAAGAAATTTCTTCCTCAAATTAAGGCCTATGTTTAATACTATTAGACTTCCCTTGGCCAGGAATGTCCCTTTTCCCAGTGCTAGCCCGCTTTTGATGTCCTCCTTGCGCCGTCCGTCGTGGCTTACTTTGCTGCCTAGGTAGCACAATTCCCTAACGTCATCTACTTCGTGATCACCAATTCTGATGTTGAGTTTCTCGTTCTTCTCAATTCTGCTACTTCTCATTACATTCGTCTTATTTCGATTTACTCTCAGTCCATATTCTGCACTCATTAGACAGCTCATTCCATACAACAGATCCTGTAATTTGCGTCATTGCTTCTTCGTTCTACAAATTGAACAGTAGGGGCGCAAGACTACATTCCTACCGTCCACTCTTTTTGATTCTATCACTTCATTCTTGGTCTTCAAATCCTATTGTTTCCGCTTTGTTCTTGTACATGTTGTATATTACCCGACTTTCTCTTTACTTTACCCCCATTTTTCTCAGAATTTCGAACATCTTGCACTATTTTACATTGTCCAATGCTTTCTCCAAGTCGACAAATTCTATGAAAGTGTCCTGGTTTACCTTCAGTCTTGCTTCCATTATCAACCGCAACATCATAACTGCCTCTATGGTGGCTTTACCTTTCCTAAAGCCAAACTGATTGTCCTATATCAGATCCTCAACTTTCGTTTTCATTCTTCTGCATATTATTCTTGTATCAATTTGTATGCCTGGACTGTTAAGCTGATTCTGCGCTGATTCTCGTACTTGTCGGCTCTTGCTCTCTTCGGGATTGCGTGGATGATATTTTTGCGAGAGCCTGATGGTATAGCCGGCCTGGTGGCCGAGCGGTTCTAGGCGCTAGAGTCTGGAACCGCGCTACCGCTACGGTCGTCTCCCTTTACATATTGAATTATCCGTCCGCCATCCACAAATATTGTCTCTGTCTCTTCATGTTCTGCATGCGACGTTGGCATATATATCTGAACAATTGTAGTCGGTGTTGGTTTCCTGTCGATTCTGATGAGACGAATCCTATCACTGAATTGTTCACAGTAACTCACCCTCTGCCCTACCTCCCTATTTACAACGAACCCTTCTCTCGCTGTACTATTTCCTGCTGCTGTTGATATTACCCTTTACGCGCCTGGCCGTAAAACCTTCCCATTTCACTTCACTGACCGGACTGCACCCAGATTGAGCCTCTGCATTTCCATTTATATGTTTTCTACCTTCCCTGCCACGTTCAAACTTCTGACATTCCACGCCCTGTTTTGCAGAACGTTACCATTTCGTTGATTATTCAGTCTGTTCCTCATGGTCACCTCTCCCTTGGGAGTCGCCTCCCAGAGATCCGAATGAGGGACTAGACCGCAATCTTTGGCCAACGCAGAGATCATTATGACACTTTTTCATTACTGATTCTTCCGCCTTTTACGGGCAGATTCCCACCCCAAGGACAAGAGGGTGCGCTGAACCTCTGTCCACCCCGGTGCCCTCTTTGACAAGGCCGTTGACAGAATGAGGATGACTTCTTATGCTGAAAGTGTTCGATCGTCACTGTTGATAATTTTTATTCAAAATTTAAGTAGTGGCGAGGCTTGAACCGGGGATCCAGGACGTTTTGATTCTATACAAAGAAGCTATCGCTAGACCACGAGTGCAAAGCTTTTAGTAAGTTATTACTACGAGACATTTCCTGCAATACTATTCAAAGAGAGATACAGAGTGGGGCTTCTAAGACAGGTCAAATACAGGGTGTTACAAAAAGGTACGGCCAGACTTTCAGGAAACATTCCTCACACACAAAGAAAGAAAATATGTTATGTGGATATGTGTCCGGAAACGCTTACTTTCCATGTTAGACCTCATTTTATTACTTCTCTTCAAATCACATTAATCATGGAATGGAAACACACAGCAACAGAACGTACCAGCGTGTCTTCAAACACTTTGTTACAGGAAATGTTCAAAATGTCCTCCGTTAGCGAGGATACATGCCTCCACCCTCCGTCACATGCGCTGATGCAGCCCTGGAGAATGGCGTATTGTATCACAGCCGTCCACAATACGAGCACGAAGAGTCTCTACATTTGGTACCGGGGTTGCGTAGACAAGAGCTTTCAAATGCTCCCATAAATGAAAGTCAAGAGCGTTGAGGTCAGGAGAGCGTGGAGGCCATGGAATTGGTCCGCCTCTACCAATCCATCGGTCACCGAATCTGTTGTTGAGAAGCGTACGAACACTTCGACTGAAATGTGCAGGAGCTCCATCGTGCATGAACCACATGTTGTGTCGTACTTGTAAAGGCACATGTTCTAGCAGCACAGGTAGAGTATCCCGTATAAAATCATGATAACGTGCTCCATTGAGCGTAGGTGGAAGAACATGGGGCCCAATCAAGACATCACCAACAATGCCTGCCCAAACGTTCACAGAAAATCTGTGTTGATGGCGTGATTGCACAATTTCGTGCGGATTCTCTTCAGCCCACACATGTTGATTGTGAAAATTTACAATTTGATCACGTTGGAATGAAGTCTCATCCGTAAAGAGAACATTTGCACTGAAATGAGGATTGACACATTGTTGGATGAACCATTCGCAGAAGTGTACCCGTGGAGGTCAATCAGCTGCTGATAGTGCCTGCACACGCTGTCCATTGTACGGAAACAACTGGTTCTCCCGTAGCACTCTCCATACAGTGACGTGGTCAACGTTACCTTGTACAGCAGCAATTTCTCTGACGCTGACGTTAGGGTTATCGTCAACTGCACGAAGAATTGCCTCGTACATTGCAGGTGTCCTCGTCGTTCTAGGTCTTCCCCAGTCGCGAGTCATAGGCTGGAATGTTCCGTGGTCCCTAAGACGCCGATCTTCGAACGTCTTCCCGTCGGGACACCTATATTCTGGAAATCTGTCTCGATACAAACGTACCGCGCCACGGCTATTGCCCCGTGCTAATCCATATATCAAATGGGCATCTGCCAACTCCGCATTTGTAAACATTGCACTGACTGCAAAACCATGTTCGTGATGAACACTAACCTGTTGATGCTACGTACTGATGTGCTTGATGCTAGTACTGTAGAGCAATGAGTCGCATGTCAACACAAGCACCGAAGTCAACATTACCTTCCTTCAATTGGGCCAACTGGCGGTGAATCGAGGAAGTACAGTACATACTGACGAAACTAAAATGAGCTCTAACATGGAAATTAAGCGCTTCCGGATACATGTCCACATAACATATTTTCTTTATTTCTGTGTGAGGAATGTTTCCTGAAAGTTTGGCCGTACCTTTTTGTAACACCCTGTATATACAGCATGAATAAATACGTGTTACGGTTTTCATCAAGTTATAGCCGACAATATAGCGTATTTCCTGACGTTCGTAAGTAATTTTTATCTTTCGTAGTAGCCGGATTACGATACCCTCATTTCTTTTCTAATGGAGCTACATACTTTTTTCTTTGACAGTCTAAAGATGCTTCTAAGAGAACTTCAGTGGCATAAAATGTATGGGACTTGATCAGCCAATATCAAGATAACGACGCCGTAAACCACTGCCCAGACGTTAGGAGAAGGGTTTCCACAAACCTCTGCCCTACTATACCAAAGTAAGCCACCACGTAACTCAGGTACGGTTGGTATGCTTACCTGTGTGTTTGAAGCCTATTATTCTGTGTTGTGCTGTTTGTAGCAATCAGATCACTAGCTCGTAGATCTACTGAGACATTCACATTGTATACGAGAGTCTAAAAAATGATTATCGTTTATGGTGAGCGTCGCCCATTATTAGAGCGGAGGTGCAGTTGTATGCTGAAGAGTACCCAGGTCGTGGCAAGCATTTACAATCTATCTTTGCAAATGTTACAAAAATAAAATTCTAGAAACTGAAAGAGCAGAGAATGAAGTGCGCCGAGGAGAAAGAAGAGCAGCTTATGAAATGAAACCAACTTTTTAGCACCAGTAGCACACAATGCAGACGTCGGTAAGAGGCATCTCGGAAGTACGAGAGGAACCAGCCAAACGAGTGTTGTACAAACACTACGTATATTCTATCGCATTTCATCCTTTTTACATTTCGCTGCATATACAGATTCATGGCAATGACTTACAGAATTGGTATTAGTTCTCCGAAAGTTATCTACGAAAAGTGCGAAGTGATGCGGCATAGCTATCCCGAATTTTTTTTAAAGAGGGAAGCATCATTTATAACTTATGGACATCTTCTCAGTGTGCACTAATAGTCTGTTGAAAATTCTGGTTTATCAACGTTTGGTGCACGCTTTTGAAGACCCGCATCATTGGTCGTTGTTTTATTGATGGGGATCTAAATACACACAAGTTGCCGCAGTTACTGGAAGCCACCCCACTGGACATAAGGTAGTCAGCGTGGTACCAACATGACACATGTCGCTCCCATTCCGCACATGTAATGACAGACCCTCTTAAGAGAACATTTGGACAGCACTCAGGAAACGCAAAATTATGTGTGCACTCACCAAACTTAACATTTATATACTTTTATCTGTGGTGAAAATTAAAAAAAGTTATATGTTAGGGAATAGCAATGACACCTGAAGGCATGAAACGCCTTATAAAACGGACCTGTGCTGCCGTTAACTCCAGATGAAATTACAGTGCAGTACTGTTTCTCCAGACGCACTTCTCAGTGTCAACATTTTGAGCATATGGTACGACTGCCGTGATAATAAACACACGAATCGTACGTGAGTTACGTGTTTGCATACATCTGATACAATAAGGTAGATGTTTGTTGAATCTCTTCTCCTGACAGTATGACAGTAGTTTGCGGCGCTGTTGTCTTGATACAGTTGAATCGAGTCCCATACATGTTATGTCACGGAAGTTCTCTTAGAAGCTTCTTCCAAATGCGGTAGAAAAAAGTTTATAGCTCCATTAGAATAAAAACAAAGTGTGCTGTAATTCGGCGCCTATAAACAATAAAAATCGCTTGCGAACTCAGAAAATTCGTCATATTGTGCGTTATAACTAAACTAAAACCGTACCTCGATATATTTATTCATTCTGGATATGTTCGGGGTGGACTGTCTCAGCTGCCTCACCCTGTAAAATATGTTTTCAAGCCCATAAACAACTGTTTCATTTTACATAGTGAAATGAAATGAAAATATCCTCACTTTGTTTTCAGTAATTTAGTGCAATATGCAGTTTTTTAATTGTTACGTGAAGCTGAGACAATTATTTACTCTTTGACTTATCATTTGGTATTCTTTGATTTTGTTAGTGGTGCCCGGAGCGGCGGAACATTACTGATCGCAGTCAGAAGCGAAATCTAGTGCCCCAGTTATGATTCTGTTACCGGTAACTTAAATTTTCAAGTGTATTTTTTATTTTAGGCTCGTTATAACGGGAGTTTACCCGAGACAAATTAAAAAACTTCAATTTTTATTTAAATTTAGTGCTGAGGATCTGAGGACGTCAATAAACTTTTAAATAAATTCAAGCCTCATTTATAAGAAAGAGAGCCGTCACAAACTTTCACTGATCGCAGATTTTAGTTTCATTTATCTCTCCCCAGGAAAAAGTCAATTCTACACCACGGCAAAGTCTCCAGTAAATCTCTCTGAAATCTGCCTTCCCCGAGGCTAGACTGATGTGGTACAGGGAGCAACACTGAACCGAACCCATAACGTAACCGCTTCAGAGTCGGTATATTACGTCGTAATGAACGTAATAATATTGCTAGAAAAGATACGCGATTCAGTGAAACGTCTTACGTAAGACACAGCTCTCCGTCTTGGTGGAAGAAGCTGTAGTCTTGTTCATTATCAGCTAATTGGGCGTAGAAAAATTCGAAAATCGCGAAGTAAAATGTTGTATTGACAGTCCGGGCAAAAAATACGATTACCAGAAACGGCGCACCAAACAACAATCTCCTCATCGTTTATTGGACGCTCGGATATCACGTAAAGATTCCTCACCATCCAATACCTGGTCTTCTGCGGATTAACATGGCCGGATAAACGAAACCGTGCCTCGTCTGACATGAAGTACGAGATTGCGTCTACCTATCCACAATTGATGTTTTCAAAAGGCCAGTTGCACTAAATCTTTCCGGTTTGTCTCTTTCAGTTGTTGCACAGTTGTAACGTAGTATGGTTTCAATGTTAATTCATCAAGAATTCTACTGCATGTCTATTTAATACCAGGTTGTTGGGATAACTTGTGTACTGTTTTTTTTTTTTTTTTTTTTTTTTTTGGACTGGCGGGAGTAATTCTCCTTTCAATACGGACAGTGACCTATGGAATCCAAATGGAATGTTGCCTGTTTCGTTTTGCGTTTGAAACCGTACCCCATGTACGCTATTTTTGACTAAATCGTGTATATTGTCATTCGGAAATTTTTCTAAGAGTACTTGACATGTGTTTTCAAACAAATGAGAATGCAACTTCCAGGCAGATTAAAACTGAGTGCCCGACCGAGACTCGAACTCGGGACCTTTGCCTTTCGCGGGCAAGTGCTCTACCATCTGAGCAGGACGCTCAGATGGTAGAGCACTTGCCCGCGAAAGGCAAAGGTCCCGAGTTCGAGTCTCGGTCGGGCACTCAGTTTTAATCTGCCAGGAAGTTTCATATCAGCGCACACTCCGCTGCAGAGTGAAAATCTCATTCTGGAAACTGAGAATGAATACAGGCCTCAGCTAAAGCTATTCTCTCCTTGATTAAATAAGGACACACAAACACAACTGCATTCACACTGACACGCTACCAATCTGACGAACGACAACAAAGATCATCAGTAACATATACATTAGATCCGACAATTATGCTAGTTTTATGGGAGTCTTTCATAAAAAACATCGGGAGAGCTTTCATTATGGGTTCGGTATTATGTTGCTCAATCCTTAGCTCCACATTAAAACTCCCTGGACTGCAGCTGTTGAACACTTGAAGTTTGTGGCTGTTTCTACACACTGATCGTCGATGGCGTAGTCAAACGTAGTCTGATCTTTTTGTCTATTTACGTGCATTCAAGGCCGGTTCGAGAAGATCTTTCCACAGTCCAGATATCGATCTTCACGTGGGATTGTACTGAGTGGCGACCTAGTCCAACTCGCCCTTTTGTACCGACCTGTCTTCCTTTACCGTGTACGCTATCTGTAGGTGACACTTCGATAGGCATTGGCACCTGCAGCAACACGTCCAAAAATCGTTTCATTTGCGGCCCCTCTTCCCTCCTTCTCGCTGGTACACTTTCCCCCCTGTCAGTATCGGCTACTAATTGTGATTCACACTGTATACTTCGACTCTCCTGTGCCCCTCTCAGCTTGGCGCAACAAGAGACCGCCACTAAATGGAAGTCTCATAGTTATTGTACCTTGGGCCTTAAAGCGGCTTGCGTGCCTCGCATTAGATTCACTCATCTTTTCATAAAAAGCGCTGATCTGTAAATCAGTCTGGGCATGAAACGCAGTGAACCCAGTTGTTTGGGGACAACTGGAAAGCTACCCGACGGAGAGGCAGCGACGAGGAAAGCCTTATGCCTCTCCATACTGACTTGCCATGGCACTATATACGTCAGTCGGAAATGCATGGTTCCTGGAAAAAAACACGAAATTTGGTTTAATTTAACTTTTCCCTGGAGAGAGACTGTCCCACAGCACAGGAAACTTCATTGACTGTTTGTCATGGTTAAAAGTTAACCGTCACGTTCATATAAACTGTTCAAAAAATTTAGGGGAACACGCATATCAACGTCCATTGTGTTAAATCTGTTTTGTCATAGACGATACCTGTGGTCTTATTGCATGTCTTGAGATCTTTGCTTCCGATATAAGCAACAATTAAAATCATTCGCCGTCTGTTGGCTGTGATAGGCATTAGTGTCGGATGACCCCTCAGAAGAAAGCACCGGTTTCCCAGTGTCTTCTAGTGAGGTACACAAATGGCAGTTATCATTTGTTGACGTTGTATTCAACATGCAATGCGACATCTTAATGCAGTGCAAGTTGCAAGGGCGGTCTTTTTGATCCAATCTAGAAAGAACGGATTTTTGGTCGTGTTGCTGTAGATGCCAATGCCTACCCAAGTGTCACCTACAGATAGCGTACACGGTAAAGGAAGACAGGTCGGTACAAAAGGGCGAGTTGGACTAGGTCGCCACTCAATACAATCCCACGTGAAGATCGATATCTGGACTGTGGAAAGATCTTCTCGAACCGATCTTGAATGCACGTAAATAGACAAAAAGATCAGACTTCGTTTGACTACGCCATCGACGATCAGTGAGTAGAAACAGCCACAAACTTCAAGTGTTCAAGAGCTGCAGTCCAGGGAGTTTTAATGTGGAGCTAAGGATTGAGCAACATAATACCGAACCCATAATGAAAGCTCTCCCGATGTTTTTTATGAAAAACTCCCATAAAACTAGCATAATTGCCGGATCTAATGTATATGTTCGTCATATTGGTTGCGTGTCAGTGTGAATCCTGGACACTGCTGCTTTGCGGCGTCGTATGGATGCCGCCAGAGCACTGCAAGCCGATCTCAGAAGGGCCACTGGAGCCGCCGTGTCTGACACAGTGGAATGAACAGGTCACGAGAAAGGACCTTACGACCCAGACGTCCTGTTCGAGTACCCCGCTTGACACAACATTTTGGAGCCAACCTTCAGTTCTGCTGTTCCCATGTAAACTGGCACCTTCGTCACTGGAGAAAAGTGTTATTCACACATCAGTGCAGATTTCCTCTGACGCATAGTGGTAACCGTGTTAATGTGTGGAAACGCCGTTGTGAGCGGTACCTGCCAAATGTTCAGGAAATCGACTGATTTCCAGAGTTCTGTTATGGTGTGGGGAGACATAAGTGTTTACAGCCGTACAGGTCTTGTCGTTGTCCATGGTCCTGTTACTGCCAGGCAGTACATCGAATAGATCCTGTTGGACCACGTGGAGGATGATGCATACGTCGGTGACACTGAATTCCTTCTCATGCACGATAATGCCAGAGCCAATGAGGTGGACGTCGCCAGAGATGTCCCCATGTAAACCCTGTCGGTCATGTGTGGGACATGCTTGACAGACGTCCTGTTCCACCACAGACTCTCCAAGAACTCCCACTAAAGGATGGCAACAGATACCCCCAGGTCATCTCCGTAGACTTATACGGACTATACGGACTTATATGGCATCGTGATAAACACTTACGGAGAAAATACACATTACTGAAGGTCTCAGTACATTGAAAAGTACCCAGGATGACGGGATGAGCCATTGCTTCCAATTTGTTTTCGACACCTGACGAACATTTCAGTTATTGTTATGTAAATGAACGAGGATGTAACGATGTTTTGTTGTGTACTTCATTTGTCAAAGATAAAGGTATAAGTCTGGTAACATGCCCAGTGCACAATTATTTTTCTATGGAGTCTGACAGGCGCCCAAAGTCATATTACTCTAATTCTTTTGAACAGTGTTCTACTGGTCATCAGTTTAAATGATGTACTAAGGCATACTCTCCTCTTCAGGGGACACGAAGCACTGTCCGTGCGGGTGGAGAGGCTTGCGTATCCGCGTGAAGCTGAGGACTATGACGAAGGTAGAGCACCTACTGCTGAAAAGGCCTCAGCCGATGGATCAGACTAAGAGTGTCCCACAACGTCCCATCTTCCCTATCCACTCCTAGTCCTACCTAATCCCCTGCCCCAGCCCAAGGTGTGATGCGATCCGTGCCGAGGGGTGCGTGGCACAAGGGAAGATGAGTCGCAAACGGAGCCTCAGGGATACCGGGCGACCTCCCTGAGTAAGTAGCCTTACACCGAGTGGAGTATTCGTGGTGTGGACGTTGTAGATCCCCAAATCTCGTGGGACCAATATGGACGCGATTAAAGAAAACATAGAAAAACAAACTGAGGGGCAAACTGAGACCTTGAAACTTCTCTGTGGAGTCGTTTCATAGACGCTAGTCTCACTGGAGTCTGTGCATCCTATTCTGTTCACCGCACGTTTGCGGTTTAATTTATTAACTCTCCCAGAAAGACTGAGCAATCAAACTAGGGCTTATTAAATGATATTATGTTCGATTCTTTTGTGTTTCATAAGAAATCATGTCCTGTATTTATTACGTTTTTTCCCTTCGCTCTACCCTATGTGTGCGTGAATGTGACCGAGTAAGTGTTTTTATGAGTGGTTTCGGGTTTCTTTTGTGGGGGACGCTGAGTTGGTTGTCGTCTGCTAGGAGCAGGTGATGTTTGCTTCTCGTTTGGAGGGTAGCACAACTTAGGATCCCAGTACCTCGACAGAGAGGTTTACCGCTTTTAGTATGAGGTTACTTTGTCTGTCAGGTTGGTGGTGGAAGCCTACTCCTCTGGTAGCTTCCGTTGCACCGGTAGGTAGGCGAACCTCGATGGAGAAAGGACACTCTGCAACTAGCTGTTGGTGAGTAGAGTTCGTAGTGCCTAGAGAGGGTTTCTGCCTTGCCGAGATAATTTTATTTCGTGACGGCAAAGTCATTCCGCTATTGCACCATTAAAATTTCTTACATTTGTGCCTGGTTTAATGCCTAATTTGTGAACAGTTAACTCGTAATCACGTGTACCACGTGCTGAAGTCCGGCCGTTCGTAAGCGGCAGGCGCGGATTCCCCGTCGTATATCTACTACACAAACCATGCGAATCGGATAAACCTCTTTCGAAGCTAGTGCATGATCATAAGGGTGATAGGTATCTCTCTGAACTATTTCTGTCGTGGGTATGTAGATCGAATGATTGAATTACTGTGTTTCACTTCCCTTTTGTGTGCTCTTCCTTTTTTTAATTGCGCTATTCTACCATTTTGGGCGAATTATTTAGTTAAATTTTTCATTCAGGCACCAGTCATGTGTATTCATAGGATGTGCATCAAATTCAGTAATGAAATAAATGTGCTACGTAAAAAATATACACTGCGTCCTTTATCTTTCTTATTGATGCCAGTTTTCAAATTAATTTTCTATTCCCTGATTTTTTAAAATTAATTCGCTTGCATGTGATGAACAAAAATGGGAGGAAAAATAAATTTAATTAAACAAGCTCATTGATATACGACATACAGTAATGTTCATCTAGTTGGTGTCTTTAAAAAACTGAATTCTTGTAATTAAATTCTTACTTTAATTAAACTGATAATTTCCAGTTCGGCATTTTCTTAATTGTTAGGAAGGGCTTGGGCTGGTGGCGACCCTGTAATTTTTAAATCCGTAATTGTCCTTGTGAGGTGGCTTAACCATAAATTGCGCACAAGGGTTACATCTCCATTATTCTTGATATGTAACGTATGTCGAGCCTTGGCTAGGATCCGCTTACAGTTCTACATACATATTTTACAACCTCAGGTATCCAAAGGTCAGTACCGATGGAAGGCACTCCCACTACTGAACCAGGGTCTAGACCTGAGCCAGAAGTGGGAACTGTAACCGAAGAGCTAGACCAGATTAAGGCCAAAGGCTTGCCTGGGGCCCAGAGGAGGAAACCAGTCAGGGAATAGAGGAAAAAGGAAGGAAAAAATGGCTTCCTAAAGACAAGCGCAGGGAATTAAAGGGACTTGAACCTAAGACCCCCAGGAAGAAACTGTCTCAGTTTGAAGGGGATAAGCAGACCCCCACTACATCAAAGACAGTGGATAAGCGAGTCCAGAAAAAAACGAGGCAATAAATAGGGAAAAAGACCTATAGTATCGCAGTCTCGGTTTTTGGATGCCAGTTATCCAGGAAGGCTATCCACTGGTGGCTATCACCTCGCAGCAGGAGGAATTGGTAGTGATGGCCCTCTTTGAAAAGACTAGGGGGGGGGACGCTGGCCAGTACCCAACTTCAGGAGGGTCTGTCTAGATCGTAGTGCCCTCATTTTTGTCTGTGAGGGAGTGCACAGGGTCGAATGGCTCAAGGACAAGATACCCATGATATCCCCGTGGGAAGATGCGAAACTGCTGGTTTAGATGGCAGCGGAGCTTGTTAAGACCGCAAATATATCTATATGGGTACCAAAGATCCTTATGGAAGTCCCTCCTAAAACACTGTTCGGGAAAATAGGGGCCCAGAACCCAGAAGACTCGACAGAAGATTGGAGAGTAATCAACCAGAAGGTTGCACCACCAGAAGGACGAACCCTGGTAGTGGAGGTCGGAGAGAAGTCCCTGAAGGCGATGCGGGAGCAGGACCTGAAACTGTTTTTAGGGTTCTCGGAGGTCACCGTCAGGGTTTTCAAAGACCTCAAAGATGGCAGCAAGACGGAGACTGGAGGTGGTGCAGATTAATCTGCAGCACAGTAAAGGGGCCTCTGCTGCCCTGAGTCACTGCCTGAGGAGGCAGGAAGTGGATGTGGCCCTGATACAAGAACCCTATTTATACAAAGGGGGTGTATCGCGCTTCAGTGGCACTGGAGGTAAGCTGATTTATGCTAGAAATCTAAGAAACTTCAGAACATGCATCTATGTAATAAATGGACTTTCTTTCATGCCAATGATGAATTTCTGCTCAAGGGACTTAGTGACCATTAAAATGCAGCAATGTGAGGAAGGTATCACGAGGGAAATTGTTTTGGCGTCAGCAAACCTTCCTTAGGAAGGCAGCTCTCCTCCTCCTCCCTTGAAGGTGAGGAGACTGGCAGAGACGCCATCGGCCAGGTGACCAACTGCTGGTGGGATGCGACGCCAATGCCCACAACCTACTGTGGGGCAGCAACGACACCAACAGTAGAGGTGAGTACCTTCTTGAATTCCTTTTAGCTAACTACTTAGAGGTCCTGAATAGGGGCAATGAACATACATTCAGGATTAGCAGAAGGGAAGAAATAATTGACATAACCTTTAGTTCTATGATGATGGGCAGCTATGTCAAACAATGGCCTGTGGTGTTGGAGCCATCCTCATCGGACCACATGTACATTAAATTCAAGCTGCACAAGCCAGACTTCACAATATTCTCACTAGATTACCAATCAATCCAGGAGGTACGTTGAGGGAGGAGGAGGATGGGGAATATTCAAAGACAGCACATGAGATGCTGGAAATGCTCTTTCCTCAATATGCTCTGCCGGACAACACAGTCCAGAATGTGATCCCAGAGAGACAATGGTTCTCAGGCACTCGAAGAGAGGACTGGGAATCGGCCAAGGATTGTGTGAACTTTAATAAAATCCAATGGGCGGTGGGAACATTCCAACCGTTCAAGTCACCTGGCCCAGATGGAATTTTTCCAGCTCTCCTGCAACAGGCAGGAGAGAAGCTCATAAGAGTCCTATGCAGGCTATTCAGGGTTAGCGTTTTTTTTTTTTTTCGTCATCAGTCTACTGACTGGTTTGATGCGGCCCGCCACGAATTCCTTTCCTGTGCTAACCTCTTCATCTCAGAGTAGCACTTGCAACCTACGTCCTCAATTATTTGCATGACGTATTCCAATCTCTGTCTTCCTCTACAGTTTTTGCCCTCTACAGCTCCCTCTAGTACCATGGAAGCCATTCCCTCATGTCTTAGCAGATGTCCTATCATCCTGTCCCTTCTCCTTATCAGTGTTTTCCACATATTCCTTTCCTCTCCGATTCTGCGTAGAACCTCCTCATTCCTTACCTTATCAGTGCACCTAATTTTCAACATTCGTCTATAGCACCACATCTCAAATGCTTCGATTCTCTTCTGTTCCGGTTTTCCCACAGTCCATGTTTCACTACCATACAATGCTGTACTCCAGACGTACATCCTCAGAAATTTCTTCCTCAAATTAAGGCCGATATTTGATATTAGTAGACTTCTCTTGGCCAGAAATGCCTTTTTTGCCATAGCGAGTCTGCTTTTGATGTCCTCCTTGCTAAGCCCGTTATTGGTTATTTTACTGCCTAGGTAGCAGAATTCCTTAACTTCATTGACTTCGTGATCATAAATCCTGATGTTACGTTTCTCGCTGCTCTCATTTCTACTACTTCTCATTACCTTCGTCTTTCTCCGATTTACTCTCAAACCATACTGTGTACTCATTAGACTGTTCGTTCCG
The DNA here is from genome assembly GCF_023898315.1 of Schistocerca nitens. Lineage (NCBI taxonomy): Eukaryota > Metazoa > Arthropoda > Insecta > Orthoptera > Acrididae > Schistocerca > Schistocerca nitens. The sequence continues at coordinate 512,036,301 of NC_064619.1, read as the reverse complement.
TTCAGCAGATCATTTAATTCTTCTTCACTTTCACTCAGGATAGCAATGTCATCAGTGAATCGTTATCATTGATATCCTTTCACCTTGTATTTTAATTCCACTCCTGAACCTTTCTTTTATTTCCATCATTGCTTCCTCGATGTACAGATTGAAGAGGAGGGGCGAAAGGCTGTAGCCTTGTCTTACACACTTCTTAATACGAGCACTTCGTTCTTGATCGTCCACTCTTATTATTCCCTCTTGGTTGTTGTACATATTGTATGTGACCGGTCTCTCCCTATAGCTTACCCCTACTTTTTTTTCAGAATCTCGAACGGCTTGCACCATTTTATATTGTCGAACGCTTTTTCCAGGTCGACAAATCCTATGAAAGTGTCTTGATTTTTCGTTAGCCTTGTTTCCATTATTAGCCGTAACGTCAGAATTGCCTCTCTCGTCCCTTTATGTTTCCTAAAGCCAAACTGATCGTCACCTAGCGCATTCTCAATTTTCTTTTCCATTCTTCTGTATATTATTCTTGTAAGCAGCTTCGATGCATGAGCTGTTAAGCTGATTGTGCGATAATTCTCGCACTTGTCAGCTCTTGCCGTCTTCGGTATTGTGTGGATGATGTTTTTCCGAAAGTCAGATGGTATGTCGCCAGACTCATATATTCTACGCACCAACTTGAATAGTCGTTTTGTTGCCACTTCCCCCAATGATTTTAGAAATTCTGATGGAATGTTATCTATCCCTTCTGCCTTATTTGACCGTAAGTCCTCCAAAGCTCTTTTAAATTCCGATTCTAATACTGGATCCCCTATCTCTTCTAAATCGACTCCTGTTTCTTCTTCTATCACATCAGACAAATCTTCACCCTCATAGAGGCTTTCAATGTATTCTTTCCACCTATCTGCTCTCTCCTCTGCATTTAACAGTGGAATTCCCGTTGCACTCTTAATGTTACCACCGTTGCTTTTAATGTCACCAAAGGTTGTTTTGACTTTCCTGTATGCTGAGTCTGTCCTTCCGACAATCATATCTTTTTCGATGTCCACACATTTTTCCTGCAGCCATTTCGTCTTAGCTTCCCTGCACTTCCTATTTATTTCATTCCTCAGCGACTTGTATTTCTGTATTCCTGATTTTCCCGGAACATGTTTGTACTTCCTCCTTTCATCAATCAACTGAAGTATTTCTTCTGTTACCCATGGTTTCTTCGCAGCTGCCTTCTTTGTACCTATGTTTTCCTTCCCAACTTCTGTGATGGCCCTTTTTAGAGATGTCCATTCCCTTCAACTGTACTGCCTACTGCGCTATTCCTTATTGCTGTATCTACAGCGTTAGAGAACTTCAAACGTATCTCGTCATTCCTTAGTACTTCCGTATCCCACTTCTTTGCGTATTGATTCTTCCTGACTAATGAACTTCAGCCTACTCTTCATCACTACTATATTGTGATCTGAGTCTATATCTCCTCCTGGGTACGCCTTACAATCCAGTGTCTGATTTCGGAATCTCTGTCTGACCATGATGTAATCTAATTGAAATCTTCCCTTATCTCCCGGCCTTTTCCAAGTATACCTCCTCCTCTTGTGATTCTTGAACAGGGTATTCGCTATTACTAGCTGAAACTTGTTACAGAACTCAATTAGTCTTTCTCCTCTTTCATTCCTCGTCCCAAGCCCATATTCTCCTGTAACCTTTTCTTCTACTCCTTCACCTACAACTGCATTCCGGTCGCCCATGACTATTAGATTTTCGTCCCCCCTTACATACTGCATTACCCTTTCAATATCCTCATACACTTTCTCTATCTGTTCATCTTCAGCTTGCGACGTCGGCATGTATACCTGAACTATCGTTGTCGGTGTTGGTCTGCTGTCGATTCTGATTAGAACAACCCGGTCACTGAACTGTTCACATTAACACACCCTCTGCCCTGCCTTCCTATTCATAACGAATCCTACACCTGTTATACCATTTTCTGCTGTTGATATTACCCGATACTCATCTGACCAGAAATCCTTGTCTTCCTTCCACTTCACTTCACTGACCCCTACTATATCTAGATTGAGCCTTTGGATTTCCCTTTTCAGATTTTCTAGTTTACCTACCACGTTCAAGCTTCTGACATTCCACGCCCCGACTCGTAGAACGTTATCGTTTCGTTGATTGTTCAATCTTTTTCTCATGGTAACCTCCCCCTTGGCAGTCCCCTCCCGGAGATCCGAATGGGGGACTATTCCGGAATCTTTTGCCAATGGAGAGATCATGACACTTCTTCAATTACAGGCCACATGTCCTGTGGATACACGTTTCGTGTCTTTAATGCAGTGGTTTCCATTGCCTTCTGCATCCTCATGTCGTTGATAATTGCTGATTCTTCCGCCTTTAGGGGCAATTTCCCGCCCCTAGGACAAGAGAGTGCCCTGAACCTCTATCCGCTCTCTTTGACAAGGCCGTTGGCAGAATGAGGCTGACTTCTTATGCCGGAAGTCTTCGGCCGCCAATGCTGATTATTTATCAAAGTTTAGGCAGTGGTGGGGATCGAACCCGGGACCAAAGACGTTTTGATTATGAATCAAAGACGCTACCCCTAGACCTCGGGCCACCCCCTGTTAACGTAACAATATGAATCTTTCCCAATGCTTGGAGGGCAGTGAAGGTTGTCTTCATTCCAAAGCCAGCGAGAATTGATCATACAAAGACTAAGGATATGAGACCAATCAGTCTGTCCTCCTTCATTCTCAAAACATTGGAAAAACTGGTTAATGTATGTGTTGGGGAGAGCAGGCTAAGTAGGGCCCCTCTACATTCAAACCAACACGCATATCAACCAGGTAAATCATGCGAGTCAGCTCTCCACCAACTCGTTGGGAAGGAGGAGAAAGCACTTCACTTCCAAGAAATAGCCCTCTGCATCTTCCTAGATATCGAGGGGGCTTTCAGTAACACGATCTTCGATCCCATGGTAAGGGCAGCAGAGGTGCATGACCTGGGGACCACTATATGCAGATAGACCAGGGCCATGCTTAGTGGAAGGAAAGTAGAGGCTACTATGATGAATGAAAAGATGGTAATTAACACCACTAGAGGCTGCCCACAAGGAGCAGTTTTGTTCCCTCTATTGTGGAATCTAGTGTGAACGAACTCATTGAGGAATTAAATTCCACACAATGCTTCTGCCAAGGATACACAGATGACCTTGTCATAGTAATACTCGGCAAATTTACTGGCACAATTAGAAATATGGCACAAGAATGTATGGACATTGTGCAAAATTGGTGCATCAAACAGGATCTGAGAGTTAATCCTAAGAAGACTGTTGTGGTGTCATTTACAAAGAGACATATTGAACACTCAAGTTGGAATCTAAAACTCTTCGATGAAAGTCTACCTGTGAAGGGGATAGTGAAATATCTAGGGGTAACCTTGGATGAGAAGCTAACTTGGACCCCTCATATTAAGAGCAACTGTTCCAAAGCAAAAAGTACTTTAGTGAGTACTAGGAGGGCTTGTGGCAAAAACTGAGGCCTAAGCCCCAGGGGTGTGCACTGGATATACACCACAGTGGTTAGACCCAGGATTTCCTATGGGGCCATAGTGTAGTGGAAGAAGGTAGAACAGCAGGTTGCTACTAAGGAGCTTGCTAAGGTGCAGAGATTGGTCTGCTTAGCCGTAACAGGCGGAATTAGCAGCACATCAACTGCTGGAATGGAAGCCATGCTGTACATGCCTCCACTACACCTTTGGGTCAAGATGGAGGCAGCAGCTGGAGTACAGACTTAAAATTGGCAAAAACTGGGTCTAATTCGGATATCCAGAATCACACACTAACATAGTGAGTGAGGTAAATATAGAAATGGCTGGGGAAATGCCTGCCGACTACATAACAACTCCCAACTGCTTCGACAAGCCTTACAATATAACAATTGGAAGCAGGGAGCAGTGGGAAAAAACAGTTCGACACCGTACAGGGGGCATCGCTTGTTTCACTGATGGGTCGAAAATAGACCAAGGCGTTGAGGCAGGGGTGTATGGGGTTCAGCCAAGACGGGAGGGTATCATCTCTCTAGGAAAACTGACCTCTGTATTCCAAGCTGAAATTACTACAATCAGGGCATGTGTGGAGGAGAATATGTGTAGGTGCTACAAGGACCGTAGCATCTACATCTATTCAGACAGCCAGGCAGCCCTGAAATCATTGGTAGCTCCTGCAACAAGATCTAAGATTGTTGCAGAATGACACATGGCTCTGGTGAAGCTAGGAGGAAGCAATAGGGTAAACCTTGTGTGGGTCCCTGGCCACTCAGGGATCTGTGGCAATGAACAAGCCGACAGATTGGCTAGGATGGGGGAAATAACTCCATTTATTGGACTGGAACCTGCCCTGACAATCAACAAGGCTATGATCAAATTAGAACTACGTATCTGGCTTAGGAAACAGCACGTAGGATATTTTACCAAGGTCCACAAACAAAAACATGGTAAGGTAATGATGCCCAAGCCATGTTTTAAAATAAGCTCTGTAATCCTGGGATTGAACGGGAAAGAGATCAAACTCATGACTGGACTGATGATCGGCCATGGGAATTTCAAAAAACACCTACACACAATGGGTATAACGGAAGAGCACCCTAAATGTAGGATCTGTGATGAGGGTGAAGAAACTGCATCACACCTAGTCTTCGAATGCGTGATATTGGAGAGTAAAAGATACAGAATCTTTGGGACAACTAGAAATGGTTCAAATGGCTCTGAGCACTATGGGACTTAACGTCTGAGGTCATCAGTCTCCTAGAACTTACTACTTAAACCGACTAACCTAAGAACATCACACACATTCATGCCCGAGACAGGATTCGGACCTGCGACCATAGCGGTCTCGCGGTTCCAGACTGAAGCGCCTAGAACCGCTCGGCCACAACGGTCAGTTCGGGACATCTAGATCTGAAGAAATTGTGTCTAACAAAAAACTGGTAGAGGGACTCGCCCTATTTAAGGGCATTGGTTGGCTTTACTAAATATACAGGGAGCGATACCGCGCAATAAACTTAGTTTCGGTGCGGGCAGTGGCGGGTTAGACCTAAGCTGTTTTAGCTTCCCTGTTAAAATCGAATCAAATCAAATCAAGGCGTATTCTATAGCAGGCTGAAGGATGAAATACGAATGCGTCGTTGAACTAACAGAGTCTGTTAGTGCTAAAACACGTTGGCAAAATGAAGAACGTATTATTGTGTAACTCGTTACCGTAATACCTTTTTCTTCTCCAGAATAACACTGCCGATATCTAATGAAACGCAAACACAGATAGCACTGAAGTAGGATTTCAAGAGCTGCTGACAGTGCCAGCCAACAACGCCGAAAACATTAAATCGAATAACATGCAGTAAATGTACTTCTAGACAATCACAAACAATCAGAAAGATATACATTTGTTTTTATTTTATACTCTTCAGCTATTAAACAGTATTCGTGTGTGTAATCAATCTTTCAAGTATTACTATTGGAGGTTGGTCAATTATAGACAGATATTGTTTTAATTTGCTGCTCATCTCTCAATTTTTATTGATATTAATAAATAATCACACATCAAAAAAATTTGAGAAATGTTGTTACGTATTCATACAACAGAGAGCGCCAGCCGCTACAAATGCCTTCCCCGACATCCCCAAGCTACAAAATTTAACGCTGCTCAAGCTCAACGTTATGCCACATACGGAATGCAACTAACGTTGACCTATCTCACTGTGAAAAACCTCAAGGAACAAGAGAAAAAGCTTCAATCACGGCTGCAAGCATACAATATCGACCTCGAGGAGAGAGAGAACAGACCATGGAAATACTGAAGGAAATCACGGAAACAGAGGCAATGACTTGAGATATCTGGAAAAACCCGAATTTCCAACAATGTCACTAGCACACGCATTCTGCCACCCGTGGTTTCCATGGGAAGATGATGTCAGAAGGCGTCATACCTCATCCCCCCCCCCCACTCCCCTTCCAAAGGGACAACATCTGTAAACTATGAAGCCATTTACGGAAATATGAAAGCAGGATGCGAAATTCAAGCATATTAACAGAAGACTGATGAAAGCGTAACTCAAATACAGAACCGCCCAGTATAACGTGGCTGATAGATGAGCAATCAGCAGGGCACGCATGGGAAGCGCCGTAGAGTGTGCACAGGATAATGTGTCCGTTGTGCAGTGACCAGTTCTCGTCCAAAGCGCTGAGGGAATTCATTTGTTTTTTCGGAAAGGGGGTGGGGGGGGGGGGGGGCGGACACTGCTACCTTTCGGCTGGTCGCCGCTGACGGAATCGAGGCGTGCGGCTACCAATTTTCCTCAAACGGTTTTGCAGAAACTATTGAGTAAAAGAATTCCTGTTTTGCATTACTTACAGCTTTATATGTCAGCTTCATGGTGATGTGTCCATCATTTCGTTAAGGGTCATAGTGATATCTGCATGTAAGTAAGACATTGCGCGAAATTCAAAAAATGTTTGCAATGAAAGAGACAGGTCGCTATGATTTCGCATTTGGTGCATATTACATAATATGTTGCAGTATACGAAATTTAGCTGACATATTGAATTCTTTTTAGATTTGGGTAGAGATCTCTATCTGTCACTAATCTCGAGAAAATTGATTTGATACAGCACACTCATTTGCGATCGCGCCGCGCCAGCTATGAAACCAGAGCGAAATATCTTCAATATTCCTCATATTTCACAAACGATTTGAGATATCGAAATGAGATTTTGGCAAATGATAGCACGCAAAAAATGGTTCAAATGGCTCTGGGCACTATGGGACTTAACAGCTGAGGTCATCAGTCCCCTAGAACTCAGAACTACTTAAACCTTACTAACCTAAAGACATCACACACATCCATGTCCTAGGCAGGATTCGAACCTGCGACGTAGCGGTCGCGCGGTTCCAGACTGAAGCGCCTAGAACCGCTCGGCCACTCCGGCCGGCCGACAGCACGCAAAGAGGGGAGTATTTTTCAGTATGATCATTATGCAAAACTTCATTACCTACAGTGTTATTTCACTAACTATAGACATTTTCGATGGAAAAATTTAAATAGCTGGTGAAACGAGAAATGCTATGGGTTTTGTAACAGCATAAGAGAAGATATTACACGTTTATTTTCTGCTGAGGATGTGCTTTTTCATAAGATACTGACCCTACGTTTCCACCGTTCCTGAATAAATGTTCTACATATCTACATCTACATATCTACTTATATACTCCGCCAGCCACCATGCGGTGTTGGCGGAGGGCACTATTCGCGCCGAAGTCATATTCCCCCCCTCTGTTCCACTCGCGGATAACGCGAGGGAAAAACGACTGTCTGAACGCCTCAGAACGAGCTCTAATTTCCCTTATCTTTGAATAATGATCATTGCGTGATCTGAAAGTTGGTGGTAATAATATATGCTGTATATCCTCGGCGAAGGTCGGATTTTGGAATTTAGTGAGAAGCCCCTTCCTTTTAGCGCGTCGTCTATCTGGAAGTGTGTCCCACTCCAAACTTTCTATGAGATTTGTAACGATCTGGCGATGGCTAAATGCATCACTCACGAATCCTGCCGCTCTTTTTTGGACCTTCTCAATCTCTTGAATCAGACCCAACCGGTAAGGGTCCCATACAGAAGAACAATACTCCAAGACTGGACGAACTAAAGTATTGTAAGCGATTTCCTTTGCTGAAGGGCCACATCGCTTCAGGATTGTATCAATAAATCGCAATTGAGAGTTCGCCATACCCGTTATTTGTGTAATCTGATCGTTCAATTTGAGATCATTTCGAATAGTCACACCCAGATACTTGACGGATGTTACCGCTTCCAAAAACTAGGCATTTATTTTGTACTCGTTCATTAACGGGGATTTTCGCTTTGTTATACGCAGTAGGTTACACTTACTAATATTGAGAGATAACTGCCAGTCATTACACCACGCATTTATTTTCTGCAAATTCTCATTCATTTGTTCACACAACTTTCGTGTGGTACTACTTTCCTGTAGACTACAGCATCATCGGCAAACAGTCTAATGCCGCTGTCAATACCTCAGCCAGATCGTTTATGTAAATCCTAAAAACCAGCGGACCTATTACGCTACCCTGGGGAACACCTGATGTTACGCTTCTTTCTGTTGAAGTCTCCCCATTCAGGACGACATACTGCTCTCTGTCTGACAGAAAACTTTCTGTCCAACCGCATATGTCATCAGCTGGACCGTAAGCGTGTACTGTTTGTAGCAAGTGACAGTGCGGAACTGAGTTGAACGACTTTCGAAAGTCGAGGAATATGACATCAATCTGGGAGCCGGTATCTAGAGCCTATTGTATATCATGCACAGAGAGGGCCAGCTGTGTCTCGCAAGACCGCTGCTTCCTAAACCTGTGCTGGTTTCTGCAGATGAGCTTCTCAGAGTCTATGTTCCATGATTCTACAACAAATCCATGTCAGTGACATTGGCCGATAATTACGTGCATCCGATTTTCTACCATTTTTATAGATTGTTATGACCTGGGCCTTCTTCCAGTCTTTTGGAACTTTCCGCTGTTCCATTGATTTCTGATCGATGGTTGATAACAATGGTGCTATATTTGTAGCATAGTCAACATAAAATCTTAACTGTTTTACAATCTCAGATACACTAAACACTCTGTCAAACATCCTTGCGTTTGTTCGATAATTGAAAGGGGGAATGGTGCTGCAGTCCTCTACCGTAAACGAGTTTTTGAAAGCTAGGTTTAGAATTTCGGACTGCCGTTCATCATCATCCCGTTACATAACCCGTACTGTCAGCAAGAGAAGGTACTGAATTATTTGTAGTGTTCATAGATTTTACGTATGACCAAAATTCTTTTAGTTTTTTTTTTAGAATCTGCAGATAAAATATTGCTTACAAATTCGTTAAAAGAATCTCTTTGACCTTCCGACAGCTTTCATTCCGCATAATTTCTGTTTGTCAGGGGGGCAAGGACTACGTTTAAAACGACTGTGCAAAATTCTCTACTTTCTCAGCAACTTCCTAATATGTTTGTTGTACCAAAGTGGATCCTTTCCCTCCCCTATATTTTCGTTAAGCACATATTTCTCTAGCACGTGGTGGACAATACCTTTAAATTCCAACCAAAGATGCTCAATATCTTTGTATCCCGCGGTGAATACTTGAAGCTGACTATGAAGGTATTCATAAATGACGCTTTTATTTGCTTTCCCAAACAATAAAAGTCTACGCTAGTTTTTTTTTAATTTTTTTTTATTTTTTTTGCCTCTTCCACTGGCATAGAAGCCACAACGACATTATGGTCGCTAATAACTTCTTCTAGAGTAACTTCCTCAAAAATATTACGTCTGTTTGTCGCCAAAATATTTAAAATATTCCCATCTCTAGTTAGTTTTCTAACAATTTGCTCAAGTGTGTATGTTAAGAACGCTACTAGAATAACTTCACACGAGTCTTTGCTTCTGCCGTCTGTGATAAACGTGCAATTTTCCCAGTCAATGGACGCCAGATTAAAGTCTCCACATATAACTAATGGATAATTTGGATTAAATGATGACTAACTGACAACCTCAGCTGCTGACAGGTGTTGTTGTTATACCTCGATGTGGACAGCTGAAAATGTGTGCCCCGACCGGGACTCGAACCCGGGATCTCCTGCTTACATGGCAGATGCTCTATCCATCTGAGCCACCGAGGACACAGATGAATAGCGCGACTGCAGGGACTTATCCCTTGCACGCTTCCCGTGAGACTCACATTCCCAACTGTCCTCAATTCTACATATGTATTGTACCTTATAGACATTTGCCCACCCACTCATTACTCGCGCACGCGCTGGCGATTCCCGTAAGAGTTTGGGCAACCTGTGCGCATTCGCACAGACAAAGGTCAATGGCTAGGTAGCCTTTAACTATATATACAAAGACAGTAACTTGTTCTCGAAAGAACAGTTATTGTTGATGACCGTGCAGCTTTTCCCTGAAGTAAATGATGACTAACTGACAACCTCAGCTGCTGACAGGTGTTGTTGTTATACCTCGATGTGGACAGCTGAAAATGTGTGCCCCGACCGGGACTCGAACCCGGGATCTCCTGCTTACATGGCAGACGCTCTATCCATCTGAGCCACCGAGGACACAGATGAATAGCGCGACTGCAGGGACTTATCCCTTGCACGCTTCCCGTGAGACTCACATTCCCAACTGTCCTCAATTCTACATATGTATTGTACCTTATAGACATTTGCCCACCCACTCATTACTCGCGCACGCGCTGGCGATTCCCGTAAGAGTTTGGGCAACCTGTGCGCATTCGCACAGACAAAGGTCAATGGCTAGGTAGCCTTTAACTATATATACAAAGACAGTAACTTGTTCTCGAAAGAACAGTTATTGTTGATGACCGTGCAGCTTTTCCCTGAAATAAATGATGACTAACTGACAACCTCAGCTGCTGACAGGTGTTGTTGTTATACCTCGATGTGGACAGCTGAAAATGTGTGCCCCGACCGGGACTCGAACCCGGGATCTCCTGCTTACATGGCAGACGCTCTATCCATCTGAGCCACCGAGGACACAGATGAATAGCGCGACTGCAGGGACTTATCCCTTGCACGCTTCCCGTGAGACTCACATTCCCAACTGTCCTCAATTCTACATATGTATTGTACCTTATAGACATTTGCCCACCCACTCATTACTCGCGCACGCGCTGGCGATTCCCGTAAGAGTTTGGGCAACCTGTGCGCATTCGCACAGACAAAGGTCAATGGCTAGGTAGCCTTTAACTATATATACAAAGACAGTAACTTGTTCTCGAAAGAACAGTTATTGTTGATGACCGTGCAGCTTTTCCCTGAAATAAATGATGACTAACTGACAACCTCAGCTGCTGACAGGTGTTGTTGTTATACCTCGATGTGGACAGCTGAAAATGTGTGCCCCGACCGGGACTCGAACCCGGGATCTCCTGCTTACATGGCAGACGCTCTATACATCTGAGCCACCGAGGACACAGATGAATAGCGCGACTGCAGGGACTTATCCCTTGCACGCTTCCCGTGAGACTCACATTCCCAACTGTCCTCAATTCTACATATGTATTGTACCTTATAGACATTTGCCCACCCACTCATTACTCGCGCACGCGCTGGCGATTCCCGTAAGAGTTTGGGCAACCTGTGCGCATTCGCACAGACAAAGGTCAATGGCTAGGTAGCCTTTAACTATATATACAAAGACAGTAACTTGTTCTCGAAAGAACAGTTATTGTTGATGACCGTGCAGCTTTTCCCTGAAATAAATGATGACTAACTGACAACCTCAGCTGCTGACAGGTGTTGTTGTTATACCTCGATGTGGACAGCTGAAAATGTGTGCCCCGACCGGGACTCGAACCCGGGATCTCCTGCTTACATGGCAGACGCTCTATCCATCTGAGCCACCGAGGACACAGATGAATAGCGCGACTGCAGGGACTTATCCCTTGCACGCTTCCCGTGAGACTCACATTCCCAACTGTCCTCAATTCTACATATGTATTGTACCTTATAGACATTTGCCCACCCACTCATTACTCGCGCACGCGCTGGCGATTCCCGTAAGAGTTTGGGCAACCTGTGCGCATTCGCACAGACAAAGGTCAATGGCTAGGTAGCCTTTAACTATATATACAAAGACAGTAACTTGTTCTCGAAAGAACAGTTATTGTTGATGACCGTGCAGCTTTTCCCTGAAATAAATGATGACTAACTGACAACCTCAGCTGCTGACAGGTGTTGTTGTTATACCTCGATGTGGACAGCTGAAAATGTGTGCCCCGACCGGGACTCGAACCCGGGATCTCCTGCTTACATGGCAGACGCTCTATCCATCTGAGCCACCGAGGACACAGATGAATAGCGCGACTGCAGGGACTTATCCCTTGCACGCTTCCCGTGAGACTCACATTCCCAACTGTCCTCAATTCTACATATGTATTGTACCTTATAGACATTTGCCCACCCACTCATTACTCGCGCACGCGCTGGCGATTCCCGTAAGAGTTTGGGCAACCTGTGCGCATTCGCACAGACAAAGGTCAATGGCTAGGTAGCCTTTAACTATATATACAAAGACAGTAACTTGTTCTCGAAAGAACAGTTATTGTTGATGACCGTGCAGCTTTTCCCTGAAATAAATGATGACTAACTGACAACCTCAGCTGCTGACAGGTGTTGTTGTTATACCTCGATGTGGACAGCTGAAAATGTGTGCCCCGACCGGGACTCGAACCCGGGATCTCCTGCTTACATGGCAGACGCTCTATCCATCTGAGCCACCGAGGACACAGATGAATAGCGCGACTGCAGGGACTTATCCCTTGCACGCTTCCCGTGAGACTCACATTCCCAACTGTCCTCAATTCTACATATGTATTGTACCTTATAGACATTTGCCCACCCACTCATTACTCGCGCACGCGCTGGCGATTCCCGTAAGAGTTTGGGCAACCTGTGCGCATTCGCACAGACAAAGGTCAATGGCTAGGTAGCCTTTAACTATATATACAAAGACAGTAACTTGTTCTCGAAAGAACAGTTATTGTTGATGACCGTGCAGCTTTTCCCTGAAATAAATGATGACTAACTGACAACCTCAGCTGCTGACAGGTGTTGTTGTTATACCTCGATGTGGACAGCTGAAAATGTGTGCCCCGACCGGGACTCGAACCCGGGATCTCCTGCTTACATGGCAGACGCTCTATACATCTGAGCCACCGAGGACACAGATGAATAGCGCGACTGCAGGGACTTATCCCTTGCACGCTTCCCGTGAGACTCACATTCCCAACTGTCCTCAATTCTACATATGTATTGTACCTTATAGACATTTGCCCACCCACTCATTACTCGCGCACGCGCTGGCGATTCCCGTAAGAGTTTGGGCAACCTGTGCGCATTCGCACAGACAAAGGTCAATGGCTAGGTAGCCTTTAACTATATATACAAAGACAGTAACTTGTTCTCGAAAGAACAGTTATTGTTGATGACCGTGCAGCTTTTCCCTGAAATAAATGATGACTAACTGACAACCTCAGCTGCTGACAGGTGTTGTTGTTATACCTCGATGTGGACAGCTGAAAATGTGTGCCCCGACCGGGACTCGAACCCGGGATCTCCTGCTTACATGGCAGACGCTCTATCCATCTGAGCCACCGAGGACACAGATGAATAGCGCGACTGCAGGGACTTATCCCTTGCACGCTTCCCGTGAGACTCACATTCCCAACTGTCCTCAATTCTACATATGTATTGTACCTTATAGACATTTGCCCACCCACTCATTACTCGCGCACGCGCTGGCGATTCCCGTAAGAGTTTGGGCAACCTGTGCGCATTCGCACAGACAAAGGTCAATGGCTAGGTAGCCTTTAACTATATATACAAAGACAGTAACTTGTTCTCGAAAGAACAGTTATTGTTGATGACCGTGCAGCTTTTCCCTGAAATAAATGATGACTAACTGACAACCTCAGCTGCTGACAGGTGTTGTTGTTATACCTCGATGTGGACAGCTGAAAATGTGTGCCCCGACCGGGACTCGAACCCGGGATCTCCTGCTTACATGGCAGACGCTCTATCCATCTGAGCCACCGAGGACACAGATGAATAGCGCGACTGCATTTATTTCAGGGAAAAGCTGCACGGTCATCAACAATAACTGTTCTTTCGAGAACAAGTTACTGTCTTTGTATATATAGTTAAAGGCTACCTAGCCATTGACCTTTGTCTGTGCGAATGCGCACAGGTTGCCCAAACTCTTACGGGAATCGCCAGCGCGTGCGCGAGTAATGAGTGGGTGGGCAAATGTCTATAAGGTACAATACATATGTAGAATTGAGGACAGTTGGGAATGTGAGTCTCACGGGAAGCGTGCAAGGGATAAGTCCCTGCAGTCGCGCTATTCATCTGTGTCCTCGGTGGCTCAGATGGATAGAGCGTCTGCCATGTAAGCAGGAGATCCCGGGTTCGAGTCCCGGTCGGGGCACACATTTTCAGCTGTCCACATCGAGGTATAACAACAACACCTGTCAGCAGCTGAGGTTGTCAGTTAGTCATCATTTACTTCAGGGAAAAGCTGCACGGTCATCAACAATAACTGTTCTTTCGAGAACAAGTTACTGTCTTTGTATATATAGTTAAAGGCTACCTAGCCATTGACCTTTGTCTGTGCGAATGCGCACAGGTTGCCCAAACTCTTACGGGAATCGCCAGCGCGTGCGCGAGTAATGAGTGGGTGGGCAAATGTCTATAAGGTACAATACATATGTAGAATTGAGGACAGTTGGGAATGTGAGTCTCACGGGAAGCGTGCAAGGGATAAGTCCCTGCAGTCGCGCTATTCATCTGTGTCCTCGGTGGCTCAGATGGATAGAGCGTCTGCCATGTAAGCAGGAGATCCCGGGTTCGAGTCCCGGTCGGGGCACACATTTTCAGCTGTCCACATCGAGGTATAACAACAACACCTGTCAGCAGCTGAGGTTGTCAGTTAGTCATCATTTATTTCAGGGAAAAGCTGCACGGTCATCAACAATAACTGTTCTTTCGAGAACAAGTTACTGTCTTTGTATAGATAATTTGGATATTTATTCCCTATGTACACAAGACTTTTCCTGAAACGTTCTGCGACGTTGGTTGCGGATGCTGGTGGTCTATAAAAACATCCTAATACAAAGATCACTCCTTATCTGATTGTCCGCAGCTCGTGGTCGTGCGGTAGCGTTCTCGCTTACCACGCCCAGGTTCCCGGGTTCGATTCCCGGCGGGGTCAGGGATTTTCTCTGCCTCGTGATGACTGGGTGTTGTGTGATGTCCTTAGGTTAGTTAGGTTTAAGTAGTTCTAAGTTCTAGGGGACTGATGACAATAGATGTTAAGTCCCATAGTACCCAGAGCCATTTGAACCATTTGCACCTTATCTGATTGACAGCTTTATCCAGACTCTTTCACAGTCCGACCCAATATCCATCTCAACTGCAATGAACACACCACCTCCCTTAGCATCAGTCCTATTGTTACTAAACATTATCCAATCCGAGTTCAAAATTTCACTGCTATTTATGTCTGGTTTCAACCAGCTTTCTGTACCTAATACAATATTGGCGTTACTACTGTTTATTTCGGAGAGTAACTCGGGGATCTTGCTACTGTTTCAGAATTCTCTCGCAATTGCGTCTGCATGTTAGTGAGGTGAAACTGAGTAAACTCAGCTGGTTTTGGCAAAAGAAGCAAATTATATCATGACAACGAGAGAAATGTGTAGGTATTAAAAAAAAAATTCGCCACTCAAGATGCTTCTCTGAAAATTACAAAAGGGTAACAAGCCAGGCGAAAATAAATCGCTGCATTGTCGGTGGAATTCTTTATACATTCAACCAAAATACAGGTGGCAGATCTTTTTGAATAGTCACCACGCAAGTGTGAGTGTGGAGGGGCCCCGCTTAATACACTACTGGTCTTTAAAATTGCTACACCAAGAAAAAATGCAGATGATAAACAGGTATTCATTTGACCAGTATATTATACTAGAACTGACATGTGATAACATTTACACGCATTTTGGGTGCATAGATCCTGAGAAATCAGTACCCAGGACAACAAACTCTGGCCGTAATAACGGCCTTGGTAAGCGTGGGCATTGAGTCAAACAGAGCTTGGATGGCGTGTACAGGTACAGCTGCCCATGCACCTTCAACATGATACCACAGTTTATCAAGAGTAGTGACTGGCGTATTTTGACGAGCCAGTTGCTCGGCCACCATTGACCAGACGTTTTCCGTTGGTGAGAGATCTGCAGAATGTGCTGGCCAGGGCAGCAGTCGAACATTTTGTGTATCCAGAAAGGCTCGTACAGGACCTGCAACATGCGGTCGTGCATTATCCTGCTGAAATGTAGGGTTTCGCAGAGATCGAATGTAGGGTAGAGCCACGGGTCGCAACACATCTGAAATGTAACTTCCACTGTTCAAAGTGCCGTCAATGCGAACAAGAGGTGACCGAGACGTGTAAGCAATGGCACCCCATACAATCACGCCCGGTGATACGCCAGTATGGCGCTGACGAATACACGCTTCCAACGTGCGTTACCGCGATGTCACCAAACACAGATGCGACCATCATGATGCTGTAAACGGAACCTGGATTCATCCGAAAGAATAACGTTTTGCCATTCGTGCACCCAGGTTCGTCGTTGAGTTCACATGACTGCACGATCCGTTACAGCAATGCGGATAAGATGCCTGTCATCTCGACTGCTAGTGATACGAGGCCGTTGGGACCAAGCACGGCGTTCTGTATTACCCTCCTGAAGCCACCGATTCCATATTCTGCTAACAGTCATTGGATCTCGACCAACGCGAGCAGCAATGTCGCGATACGATAAACCGCAAAGTCGGAAATGTGATGGTACGCATTTCTCCTCCTTACACGAGGCATCACAACAACGTTTCACCAGGCAACGCCGATCAACTGCTGTTTGTATATGAGAAATCGGTTGGAAAGTTTCCTCATGTCAGCACGTTGTAGGTGTCGCCACCGGCGCGAACCTTGTGTGACTGCTCTGTAAATCTAATCATTTGCATATCACCGCATCTTCTTCCTGTCGGTTAAATTTCGCGTCTGTAGCACGTCATCCTCGTGATGTAGCAACTTTAATGGCCAGTAGTGTATTTACAAAAAATGAGTGTGTAGGCTTCAGTTTAGAACGGCACTTCCCCTACGGTGCCTGCCCGCAGCGCACACTTCTACCGCTCCCCTCACGCGTGCCCTGCCGTCTGCAGATCTACCGGCCACGGTATTTTGCGCGGACTCCTAGTCGTGGGAGTTGGGGAAGGCGTTGTGAGGGAAATGTCGAGCGCTGGAGAGGAAGCGCCATTTGGAACTGAAGCCTACGCTCACATTTTTAGTAAATATTAAGTGGGGCCTTTCCACGCCCACACTTGCATGGCTATCATTCTTAAAGATTTGCTGTCACATCTACTTTGTTTAGTATCTAAAAAGAATGCCGCTGAAAATGCAACAAAAGTAGACATTTATTTTTTCCTGGCTTGTTAACAATTTGTGACTTTCAGAGAAGCGTCATGAGTGGCGAACATTGAGCAAAACCTACACTTCTCTTGTTGCCATCCTAGAATTCGCTTCTTTTGCCAAAACACAGTGGAGTTTACAGAATGTCACCCCACTAACATGTTGTGCAGACCCAATTATGAGATAATTCTGAAACAGTGGTTCAAATGGCTCTAAGCACTATTAGACTTAACATCTGAGGTCATCAGTCCCCTAGACTTAGAACCACTAAAACCTAACCAACCTAAGGACATCACGCACATCCATGCCCGAGACAGGATTCGAACCTGCGACCGTAGCAACAGCGCGGTTCCGGACTGAAGTGCATAGAACCGCTCGGCCACACCGGCCGGCCTGAAACAGTGCTTATTGAGTTTATTAAGTGAGGAATTGAGGAAAAGTAAGTTCATAAGCTTATGAAAAAGCACAAAAATAAATGTGCAATGTCTTCACTAACGTTGTTCCAAAACCTAAAGCATTTCTGGTTTCATCAGTTATCGATGGGCTTTAAAAATACATTCTTTCATCTCCTGAGGCTGTAGTAAGTGATAATGAATTTTTGCGTAATAACCATAAGGCAAAATACTTTCCTCTTTGGGTGCTATCATTCGCCAACATGTCATTTCGACATTTCAAACTGTTTATGAAATATGGAGAATATTGTGGGTATTTCATTCTGGCTTTATCGCTGGAGCGCGCGATCGCAAATGAGTGGGCTACGTTAGTTCAATTTTCTCGAGATTGGTGACAGACAGACCTCCACCCAAGTCTAAAGAAAACTTCAGTATGTTAGCTACATATAATAAACAGGAACATATCATGTAACATGCACCAAACGAAAAATCATACGTACCCCTATTTTTCATTGAAAACTTTTTCGATTTTGGCGCAGTATCTTATGTACATCCAAATGTCACAGTAACTACGACCAATAACGAAATGATTGGCACATCATCACGGAACTGCCATATAAAGCTATAAGCAAAGCAAAAAGTGAATTTTTTATCGAATAGTTTCCGTAAAATCGTTTCATACTGCATGGCGCCTGCCTCTATTGCGTCCTCGCAGCGCGTCGCTGACCAGCCGAATACGGCCAAACCTTTCTAACGAACGAATTAACTCGCCCAACGCCTTGAACGAAAATTGGTCGTTGCGTATGGGCCATGGTGTCCTGCGTGGACTCTAACACGTACATATTGTGTTTAATCAAGTTATTACTGTTATTCATTCATTCATTTTGTTGCGTAGATGCCACTAAGAATGAGAACGCACAAGCATGTGGAACGAGTCAAAGTATACATGAACATGAGACACAGATACCATTAACACTGGTGTGTATTAACAATAAACTGTCACTATGATGCTTAAGGATATTCATCCTTATGCCATCGGGATTAATCATCTGAATTAGTAAGAAGGCAGTTGCCGGCCGTAGTGGCCGAGCGGTTCTAGGCGCTACAGCCTGGAACCGCGCGACCGCTACGGTCGCAGGTTCGAATCCCGCCTAGGGCATGGATGTATGTTCTGTCCTTAGGTTAGTTATGTTTAAGTAGTTCTAAGTTCTAGGGGACTGATGACCTCAGATGTTAAGTCCCATAGTGCTCAGAGTCATTTGAACCATTTTTGAAGTAAGAAGGCTGTCAATTTGAAAACAGCTGCTGCCTCTTCAGTTTTTCTACCTACTACCCGACCACAGTATTACTGCACTTAGTCTCCCGTGGTCGTTATCGGAAACAAGCGGTGACATTACACTAAACGGTGGTGACTAAGGAGAAAGTGTCGTACTGTGAATGGCTTTAGGACAGTTGTGTCTACGCTATAAAGTGTTTCAGCATGTCCTCGTGAACATCACAATAAAACCTCACGATAAATCGACCGAATCGCCCTCACTCTTAGGTGTAACAATATTGTGGTCGATTAATAGCTGCTTTTAACCTTGACTTCAATTGGATTTTTCAAAGTAAAATAGTTTTACATATATATGTAATGAATCCTATTTATAGTACATTATTGTGAGTCATACAGGTTTACCACAAATAGTGCTACTTACCACTTATCTATGTAACTTTGAATTCATTTATATAGATAGTTTATAGACATAATAGCTAAGTTAAAAGTCCCGTAAGAAACTCTCACGTTAACTTTCACTGTTATTTACACAGTATTAAATATTTAAATTGGTTGGATGTCAAACAGCGTAATCGCGTGCCGATGGTAGTCCGTGGCAAAGCACAGTAGAAGGGAGATGTTTGTCGTTCCTACCTTGTGTTGACATGCAGCCGACCTCTGAATATGTTCTGCGGCGTCTGCAACGCGGGACACGAGATGGTGCTGATAGATAACGTGGATTCATTTTTATTTTATAAATATTCCGTGTGTACCAGCCGCTCATAGGTCCACGCAATAGATTATCTGCAATATTACAAGACGAGAAGCGATATCAAGAATGGCATCAGGTAGGATACAATTTTTTTTTTGCTGGTACATACCACTTATAATTATCTGGTAAGAGGTGTTAAAACACACAGTCTCTGTCTGTCCTTACAGTAAGTAACTGCCGGATTAAAATTTATCACCTTTGATATTAAACAATATCCGGCTTCGTGAGTTGCTTCCAATACAAAGATTTTTGCGTCAATAACATTATTCCTATACAACTTCATTGCACTTTACAACATAAATTCTGCGCGACCTGACAATTGTTTACCAGTTTTACAGCCGTTCTGCTGTTGACTATTCAGCTGTCTCCAAAGACAAAAATCTGCACCATCCAACTTGGAAACTAGATAACAAAACTTCCACATATTTCGTAGAAGACTCTTTGCCAGTGAATCCAGAGTAACACTCATTTCACAACACTTTCTGCATACGTGAAGTAATTTTGACGTCATTCGTAATATCAAACTGCTATCGAATTTCGTTAGCGTTTGATGCGAGTCTCTCTCGCAAACAGCTCACACATCTTGTAGGCAGCACAACTACACTAATCAGAAGTGCCACTGATTTCCAGAAAAGCTTGCGAGACGAGTATTACCCGCGAAATATTTGTGACAGTAAAGAATGTGAACGCTATTGCTCCTCGTTCAGTTAGCAATAACTAAACCTGTCCTTTTAGGTTCCTGACTAACCACACACTCGGAAATCGACACATATTCGGAAATAAAACAGCGAAATATTTATTTCATCCGTCGTTTTCTAATACAACAAAAGTGTTAAATGTATCTAATATTGCAGATCATACTTGTATTACAGTCATAAGAAAGTCCCAGAATGTGTTAAAAAAAGAAAAAAGCATTGGTATGTAGCAGGATGTAAATGTACGTTCTTCAACTCAGAAAACCGCGACATTATCCTTTAAGTTCTTTTTCCTTGTTTTTTTCTTAGTTTTTTTCCGTTAATGTCATTTGATCTGGGCAGACGTCATATGACACTCCTTTAAGTTCATTGTTGAATACTGCACTCAGTTTTTTTCTATTCTTTATTTATTTATTCATTTGTTTTTAATTTCAGTGACCAGGCAGCCCTCTGACCGAATACGCTGAGCAACCGTGCCGGCATGCTAGGGCTAATTCGTTTCGTTTTTGTCTTATATCTCGACTATCACAGTAGTTCATGAAGACTTAGTTCGTTGAAGCGTTATTAACATGTTTGTGACACATTTTCAGTGCGCCTTTGCGTTGAAATGGCATACTGCAACTTATTATACAAAACAGCTAAATATGTTAAAATGAATGCGTCGCCAGGGGCATCGATTGTCGATATTTCCACATCAACTGTCGATACTTCATCGTCGATTGTCGATATTGATGCATAGATCGTCAAAATGACTTCATGTTTGCAGGAGGTATTATGAGACGAGTGTTACCCGTGAAGCCATTGTAGGGCCATAAAAAATGGAAATTTTCATCGTTTTTTTATATAAAATTGACGTTGAGATTCATATCTTTCTGTTTGTGCAGAATAATAAACCTTGCCAGAATTGTACGAGCTACCATCATTAAGAAACCCGTCACATCTATATGGCGGCGATCAACTGAAGTTCGAATGCGGTGGTGTTACAATACGAGAGAGTGTTACTCCACAAACAAAGTAGTCCGTGAAATCGTTCATTAACATAAGTTTAGGTGTGGAATTTTTTCTCTTTTTTATTTGCTTTTAAGCCTGCTCGTTTAGCGTAGTGCGCCAGTTTCCAAAGCAGAGGGGTGTGTTAGACTCGGGCTGAAGCCTTGCATCAAATTATCGGCAATCATGTCCACACGAGAGTGGTTTTTAGGCTGTTTTCGTCACCTGTGTGCCAAATGTTAGACTACTTCCCCAGCTACACCCCAGAAACAGATGACTCGAACAGCGAAAGGAGGATGCCACACACAAGAAAAGTGACGCGCATAGCAGACAGCTGCTTTAATGACTTTCCCTTCGGTTCTGTGCTAAACTGAATATGTCGGGTTATGAATACCTTCCAGTCACAAAAAAATAAAATTATAAAGCTGAATGCTGACACAATATTATAATATGAGAAAATAGAATATCACGGTACCATTTTAATGAACTGTCCAAAGCTGTTGTACCTATATTGCTTTTGCTAGTTGTTGCTCACCACGCTGAACTGTCATTTAATCCTAAACACTGTCGCAGTTAAAATTTAGTAAAATTAAAAAAAATAGTACAAATTAAAATTTCCCGTTTGACTTCCGTCGCACAATTTATTTAAAAATTATAGAGGTTCTATAAAGATTGCAGGGCTCATGCTCTGATGTCACATTCTCGTGGGCCATCACCTCCTTTTCAGAAATGAATACTTTATTTTCTCTGCTACCTTAATAAGAATGTAGAACCAATAATCAGATGAAATTATAAGACAGATATGAACAGCCGATGACATTAGCAATAAACACGATGTACTCTGTGTGATCAAAAGTATCCGAACATATGGCTGAAAATGACTTACAAGTTCGTGGCGCCGTCCATGAATAATTCTGGAATTCAACATGATGTTGGCCTATCCTTAGCCTTAATGACAGCTTCCACTCTCGCAGGCATATGTTCAGTCAGGTGTTGAAAGGTTTCTTTTTGACGGAGTGCTGCACTGAGGAAAGGTATCGATGTCGGTCGGTGAGGCCTGGCACGGAGTCGGCCTTCCGAAACATCCCAGAGGTGTTCTATACGATTCAGGTCAGGACTCTGTGCAGGCCAGTGTGTCATCTTCTGCCTACAGGGGCCACCGTATGTGGATATGGAGGAGTATGTGGTTAGCACACCGATCTCCCGCACGTTGTCAGGTTCAGTGACCAGAGTCGCTGCTTCTTAATCAAGTAGATCCTCAAATGGCCTCATAAGGGCTTGCCAACAGTGCTCGGCAGACCTGTACGATGACACACCCAAGTGCTAGCCAGCGTGACAGCGCTTAACCTCTGTGATCTGACGGGGAGCGATGTTATCACTGCGGACTCCGTGAACCATAAAAATTATAAACAGTGAATAAAGAAAAAAATACACATCATTTTTTTATATTGCCTCACTCATTAAAATAAACCAGCCACTGGTCATCAATTGTAGATCGATTTTACTCTAAGGGAATATGCTTACTTTATCGCATTGTCTGTATTCATAAATTTAGGTAGGCTCTCCTTTCATAACCTACAGCTTACTGCATATTTATCTACACTTCAACTCACTGGGGCCAAATGATGAAGCGCAAAGGTCAACGCACTGGACTCGTACACTACCTGATCACAAATGTCCGGGCTGACTACTGTATGTCACGAAAGACTGACCCGCCAGCAAAAAAAGAGGCGGGGAGTATTGTGTTATCAGCAACAACAACAGACTGGGTCGCTCAAGAGAACTCAATGATTTCGAACTTGGACTAGTCATTGGATGTCACCGCAGTAACAAATCCATCATGGACGTTTCAACATTTCTAAAGCTTTCCGACTGTTGGTGAAGTGATTGAGAAATGGAAACAAGGACGAAAAACGACAGCCCGAAAAACGACAGCCAAATCAAGCCCAGACAGGGGCCGTCGAGCATTGCCGCGGGTGATTCTAAGACATCCCATCAAACCAACGGGAGGAATCACTTGTCAGTTGCAGAATGCTACCAGCAGTCCATCTAGTTACTAGGTGTGACGTATCACGTTGTACCCTGTGGCAATCCGATGGTAGGATTTGCCTGGAGAGCGTTATCTGCCATCATCTATAGTGCCAACACTGATGTACAAAGGAGTCGGTGTCATGTTATGTTTCTTGGTTAGGAAAGCGCTAAATACTTGGATAATAACATTCTCGAAATGTTTTGGTCTGCCCAGAATCTCAACCTAAAACCCAACTGACCACCTTTGGAATGAGTTAGAACATCGACTTCTCTCCAGACCCCAGAGTCTAACAACACTCCCTTCTCTTGTTTCCTTTCTTGAGGGTAAATCGCTGCCTTTCTTCCACAGGCATTGATACACCTCAGTGAAAGTCTCCCCAACAGACTTCAAGCCACCATTAAGGCGAATGGTGTGCACGACCCATATTAATGTCCACTAACAGGTGTTCGGATACCTTTGATGAGACAGTGTATGTGGGAAACGTATGGTTCAAATCTACACCCTGCAATGCATATCAAGGTTTCTCACGATTTTTCTAAATCGATAAATTCAAGGTTTAATTAATGATAAGGGTCTGATGCGTATATGTGTCTCTCAGTTTCTTGGTGGACGGCCTATTCCCGGAGTCAGAGTAACGGCCACAATTCCGTCACATCCTTCTGACAGCGGTGTAGATATGTACAATTGTGGCATAAGTGGAAGCCCATCCGCCTGATATTGTTAAGATATGAGCCATCGAAACCCAGAAACCATTTGTTGTTGTTGAGAGTCTGACTTGTTCAAAGTACCAAACAGATAATCTCCATACTTCGCACACAAAGATTGGCAAGTATTACTTGAGAATACATACCTCACTGAAAAAGTTGCACGAATCTAAGTGATTATTACTCAGAGGTAAGTCTCTTAATTTTGAATGTGATTTTTACGAATTATTGGGATGCTTGTAGAAGTTGCTACCACAGTTGTAACTACGTATTTTTGAACATCTGCAGCTTACAAATATATAATACTTCGCGTTCATGAACATCAATATTCACAATTTTGAGATATTCACCTACAAACTGATGTTACATTTTAAATGAACCTTTGCAGCAAAATAATGCAATATCGTTACATCTTTCCAAGGAACAAACAAGACAAATATTTGAAACACCCTGGCAGATTAAAACTTCGTGAAGGACTGAGGATAGACCCGGAACATTATCTTTTGCGAACAACGGTCCTACCGACTAAGCTATCAAGTTACGACTCACGACCCGATTTTCGCCAGTACCTCAGGCAAGGTTCTGGGTTCGAATCCCGGGCTGGGATACAGGTTTATTCTACCGGAAAATTTCAAAACAACGCATACTCCATTGCAGAGAAAAAGATCCATTCATGAAAAATCTCTGCCGTCTATGCTGATTAAATTAGTTAAGTTCTCAGACATCTAAATTAAATTTCTCAGTTGGATCTAATACTGAAATGAGAATGTGCAGTATGTATTACTAGGTTCTGATAATACATTCCAGCTTCATTTGACATAATGGACCCTGGTCTGGAAACGGCCGAAACAAAAATTATAAGCGAAAATCATTCTGATACCTTTGACAGTGGAATAAATGTACTGGTCCTCTTGCTACTAAGACTGTAGGTCAGACAACTTTCAGAAGTAGTACTATGGACGAAAACATAAAAAGGATGTCTACCACATATGGGCTCTAAAAAGCGCACCTCAACAGCCACGAGCACTTGTTCGTCTTCGATACTGTGATACACATCTCTTCTACTGCAAGCTCTTTGCTTTCCATATATTTTTATTAGCCCATATTGTTGTGCCCCTTCTTCACTGACCTCGTCATTATCGGGGCATTAACTTCATTTAACATCCCTTCTTTCTCTTAAACACATTGTGCAATACATGGTGACGAGTGTATCATTAGTAGTGGATATCTTTCGTGTTCCATTAATTCTTTGAAGCATAGATTTTTTAATTGCTCTAATTTTTGAAAATATATTGTGGTAAAAGTACAGTTAACTTTAAATTTGATATTTTTTTTATTTTATAGGGTTATGAGTACGAGGTGGTACATATACGTCATCACATTGCACGTTTACGATAGAGGGTCGTATACAATGGAGATTGTTTGGAAGGAAAAGTAATTGGAGCACAGATTTGTTACAGAATTTACAATTACATAGACTTGTGACAGTGTTAATTAATAATATCTTCTCGGGATTTCTACTACATTAAATGATTAAATTCCCATAGGCTTTCGAGGAAGTACCCCTGACCCAATCTTCTTCTTTTGATTGTGCATTTTCCCACAGATTTCGCAGGGTCGGCATGTTACAAGGGATTTGGCATGGTTAATTGAAAGGGGTAGCAGGATGCCCTTCCTGTGGCCACCCCATATCCCCTGGGATGGAATCAGTGTACACCAGCTGTCTGCGTCAAGTGTAAATTATTAAATAGAGCGAATGTGTCTCAAATGTCTGCGAGTCGTGTAACTCAGGCGGCACGTGGGGACCAGCCCGGTATTCACCTAGTGGGATGTGGAAAACCGCCTGAAAACCACATCCAGGCTGGCTGGCACACCGGCCCTCGTCGATAATCGGTCGGGTGGATTCGATCCGGGGCCAGCGCGTCTACCCGAGTCCAGGAAGCAGCGCATTAGCGCTCTCGGCTAACCTGGCGGGTCAGTACTCCTGACTCAATGACAGATGATAATAGACTGTCGTGTAGTCGATAATCTCATTCTTACATAGCCACGCACGGTACTCGACAGTTTCAATTTCTTAATCATATCGGTAGCCTTGTCGTCTAGAGACTAGCGATAAGATGGAGTCACCATCAACCATTTCTCGGCCATTCGTACCTGCGAGACCTGGAGCAGTATATTCCACTGCCTACTAGAAAATGCTTTTCCTCTTCCGCGCACAGGGGCCACTTTCCTCGAGGTGAGTGAGAGTTGTCTCGCAAGTGCATATGTCGAATGTACAGAAGTTCAACAAAAATATGAAAACACCGCGAGAAACACATGCTTGAGCGTAAATGCGGATTCTAGACAAGCCCGCAGATCGCGCTGTTGTATTTGACGACGAACGACACCTGTGCAATGTCTTCAATACGTTGGAAGCATCCCATGTGGCCACAGTAGTGTTCTAAGTAGTTGTGAGCGCACTATGGAGGAACTAACGTGGGATAATTGTTGGTGCTCGAATGGTGGGTGCTTCCGTAACCAAGGTAGCAGAAGTGTTTGATGTTTCAAGAGTCACCGTATCGCAGATTTATACCACATTCGGAGGAACCTGAAAAGCATAATCCGCGTAGTCCAACGCGGACGAAAGTGCGTGTTGAGTGATGGTGACGGATGGTCATTGAAGAAGATTGTGACGGAAAGTAAGAGGACGGCAAATGCGAAAGTCGCTGCAGAACCGGATGTCGCACTCACGAATCCGGTTAGCACCAAATCAACACGAAGGGGGTTCTGTAAGCAGGGAACTGCAGATCGTGCCGTAATTCCAAAACTCCACGTCAGAGATGCAAATCCGGTAAGTGGAAAACGTAGTGCCGAAGCCATAAAATCTGGATCGTGGAGCAAAAAAAAGTCATTTGGTCATGTGAGTATTGTTTCACAGTGTTTCCAGCTTCACGCGGTGTTTACATCCCAAGAGTGAAACATGATGTGGTTCGGTCATGATTTTGGTAGGCAGATCCTGGTATTAAATGGGCCTCATTGTTACTCTGCAAGTTCGCATTACCGCCAAGGAATATGTCACCGTTTCAGCTGACCAGGTGCAGCCAATGGTGTAATATTTACTCCGTAGTGTTCCAAGACGACCAGGCCTCCGCTCAAACAGCTGACATCGTGCAGTACTGGTCTTGTGAGCACGAAGGTAAATTACCGCATCTCCGCTGGCCATCACAGTTGCCAGATCTCAATGTTACTGAGCCTTTGTGATCTGGTTTGGAAACCAGGATTTGTGATCGTTATCCAGCTCCATCTTCGCTACCTAAACTTGCCACTATTTTGCAGGAAGAATGACGTAATATTCTCTTTGAAACCATACAGGACTTTTATTTATCCATTCGTAGATGACCAGGGGCTGTTTCGAATGCCGAGTGATTACCTACACCATATTAGCCATGATTTGTGTTGAGTTTTGATGCTTCCATGTTTTTTCAGCGCCTGTACGTAATTGTAGTGTATGTGTGCAAGTGTTGTGGTGAAGATGACGGTGGGGAGGGTAGATGAGAGGGTAGGGTGACCAGACGTCCGGATTAATCCGGACATGTCCTCCTTTTTAGCTCTTTTCCCGGGGTCCGGGCGGATTTTTACAGTGTCCGTCTTTTTCGCAAAGTTGAGCGTAATACAGTTAAATTTACAATTCGTCCCGTTCTATTGCTCTTTTCTTAAATACTTTAACTATTGGCACAGCCTTCGTGATAAACATGCACGAAGGCGGTGTTAGTACGTGGCACCAGTATCGTCGATGTTATCGTTGATCGACCTATAAGCGAATGCAGATATCGATTATTTAAAATTTTCGTTTCGTATCTTCGCTTTGTATTGGCTTGTCTTCCTATAGTGCACGTGTGATTTGTGAGTGTAATTTTTAACCGAGTGCGTTACATAAAATATTTGGCTATGCCTAAACGGAAGTGTACATTTTCTGATGTCCTTTCCAGCAAATATCCGGCTTTCAAGAAAGGGAGAAATGAATTTGAAGTGGAATGTAAGATATGTGAAACTGGAACGTACGTCTCAGTGGCCAATAAAGGTTAGAAATAACTCGACAGATTAAATGTCATGGTTTTATTTCATTGTTTCATAGCCATTCAATTCATTTGTATTCGGAAGGTTAATGTGCAGTTTACATGTCGTCAGCTGCTGCTTGAATTGTAGATGTTGGTAGCGGTGCGCCCCTTGTAAACAATTCCGTATTCAGAATGAGATTTTCACTCTGCAGCGGAGTGTGCGCTGATATGAAACTTCCTGGCAGATTAAAACTGTGTGCCCGACCGAGACTCGAACTCGGGACCTTTGCCTTTCGCGGGCAAGTGCTCTACCATCTGAGCCACCGAAGCACGTGCTTCGGTGGCTCAGATGGTAGAGCACTTGCCCGCGAAAGGCAAAGGTCCCGAGTTCGAGTCTCGGTCGGGCACACAGTTTTAATCTGCCAGGAAGTTTCATATCAGCGCACACTCCGCTGCAGAGTGAAAATCTCATTCTGGAAACATCCCCCAGGCTGTGGCTAAGCCATGTCTCCGCTATATCCTTTCTTTCAGGAGTGCTAGTTCTGCAAGGTTCGCAGGAGAGCTTCTGTAAAGTTTGGAAGGTAGGAGACGAGATACTGGCAGAAGTAAAGCTGTGAGTACCGGGTGTGAGTCGTGCTTCGGTAGCTCAGATGGTAGAGCACTTGCCCGCGAAAGGCAAAGGTCCCGAGTTCGAGTCTCGGTCGGGCACACAGTTTTAATCTGCCAGGATGTTTCATATCAGCACACACTCCGCTGCAGAGTGAAAATCTCATTCTGGAAACATCCCCCAGGCTGTGGCTAAGCCATGTCTCCGCTATATCCTTTCTTTCAGGAGTGCTAGTTCTGCAAGGTTCGCAGGAGAGCTTCTGTAAAGTTTGGAAGGTAGGAGACGAGATACTGGCAGAAGTAAAGCTGTGAGTACCGGGTGTGAGTCGTGCTTCGGTAGCTCAGATGGTAGAGCACTTGCCCGCGAAAGGCAAAGGTCCCGAGTTCGAGTCTCGGTCGGGCACACAGTTTTAATCTGCCAGGAAGTTTCAATTCCGTATTGTTGACATAACAAAACAATTGACACCACACTGTTAAGGAATGTATGTATGTTATGTCTATAAATAATAAACTCATTTATTGAAATTCAACATATGTTTGATGGGGAATATTGCAGATGAAGATACCACGCGTCAGCTTTGGAAAAGTCACATGAAAGTAGCCAATCAGGAGTGGCGTTTAGGCAGCCGTCTTTGTTAAATCTTAAAAATACGAGTAAATATAAAAACAATTGATGCCACACTGTCACCACCATCAATGTTTTTAATTTAAAATAAAAAAAAATATTGCTCTGGGAACCACCACCTGACCACCAGTAACAATTAACCACTAGTTTTACCGGTAATTCCTGGCAGTCACGTGACCTGTCCAAAGCTGATGGGTGATATCCTCATCTGGAGTGAACCCGTTTGATGTGTGCTCTTTTTTCTTCCTTTGTCCTCCTTTTGAAGCTGTTTGTTCTCCTTTTTAAACAATTGCATCTGGTCACCCTATGAGAGGGAGCGATGGGGAAACACGGTATCGAGATATAGCCTTCTCCTTTCGAACAGAACCAAGGGGGCTGCCGAGTGCAAAAGTGTCATGAGCCCTCATTTCATAGGTCTCTGCGAAGAGGTGAGGAATTTAGTCCAGGACACTAGCGCGAAGGCTGGTGGTGACGAACATGGCGCCACCATCTCTTCCCCTCTTTCTCGTCAAACACGGGGGTGGAAATTTCTTCCACCACCAGGATTCGAACTGGCTACGAGCGAGCCGAGCGCCACCACACAGCGTTCATTAGCGACCTTGGCTACGGATGCAGTTGCCTGAAGCTAAGACGTTACAGGATTGTAGGTCGCACATTGAATGTTTCAGAATGCCTAAAACTGCCTATAAATGGGTAGCTCGAAGAGCTGAAACTGAAAGGTGTGCGCTCCCCTTTTCTGTGACGTGTTTTCCCAATATTTTAAATTTCATGTTTCATTCTGTGTGTAAAGAAACCATGAATTTTGTTGAAAATGTCAGAACAATTAGTTGTACGTAATGATACGCTGCGCGACAGCGCGCAACCAGAGATATCATACCACAGGCTATTGCAACAAAGCGTTACTCTGTATAAAATGGAGAACTCTTAATGCTTGTAACTTTAACATTAACATTAACATGAAGAAAACTGTGGTGAATTAGGGCTGCTACCGTCTGAGCATTTACGGGTGTGGTGGTCAATCCATACTAATCAGGCAATTGCTGTTGAGCGGGAGGGCCGGGCCACATAAGCAACATTCACAGCTTATAACAACAACACTTTTATTAAACTTTTCTTTAAGACATAAAATTTTATCTTTAAAATTTTTTGTGATAAGGTAATTTAGCAAAGAATCCTTACAAGTACGGGCAAGCGCCCTATTCAAACAACAACATTAATCTTTAAACAGGCATTAAGTGATTCGCAAGTTAACTAAATTCTGTACACAGTATAAAACACGCAAAAGGAGACTACAATAATGAGAAAGTTTAACCAGTCATGGATATCACAATTTTTTAAAAATAAAATACAAACAGATACAACCCTTCGTGACAGATTTTCAAAACAGGTGACGTCACATAGGCGTGGGTTAATTCAAGTAGCAGAAGGGGGTCCCACTGAACCCATAGCGGAGGCGGCTAGACCCAGAACCCACAGCAAGCGGGCGAGCTGGACAGGGTGCCGCACACAGTACACTATAACACACTGAAAAAAAGTCTTAGAGCCCGTGCTACTACACAATTTCAGAGAAAGGGGGGGGGGGGGAGGGGGGGAGAAGACTCCAAACATTAAGTACTCAAACGTAAAATAACTACGATGTATAAAATAATGTATAAAATAATTGAAATAAAATAGCCAAGGGTGAATCAATAAATAATGCCCTTGACGTAACCTTAAAGGACGAGGGCGAATAGCATAATACCAAGTCAGCTTAGAAATTTAAGCTACGCTAGTAGGTTAACATATGCTCACTGAAACTGTGGAGCTCATTTAAATTACCCCTTAACAGGATACTGATAAACTTAAACAGTCAAGTAAGACTACCATTTCACTGTTTACGAGTGAACAGGTAATGCAATTAGATAACACAGAACGTACAGATTCAATGTTAAGCCTGTGCTTTGAACCAACTATAACAACGTCCACACAGCTCAGTGTACCAGGAAAAATATTACAGTTTCACCATACTGGCTTATGCCGTCCGTCACTCCGAACAGCAATAGTACCAATTAATAAACCTCGCTTACTCGGACTGTATCACATCACAAATTCCAGATAAACCTTTTACCAAACACAATAACACGTGTTTACTTAAACAGCACTAAATAGAGGGGACCTTTTGGTTGGCAAGACAACAGTTTCCAGTCATGGTGCCGATACTTGGGAAGCAAGGATCAGTATAAAATGTGCACCAAAAACATGACAGGCAATTCTCACCAAATCTTTTATGAAATCCTTTACAGATCCAAATCAGGGCCGCAAGACTCGATTCGGGTAATGTGGCCGAGTCCAGTTCCCACACTACAAGCCAGGTTCGGTCTTGCAAACGTGTCAAACACACCACAACCACTGCCTGCTCAACCACGCTCCCCCTGATTCCCCAGCGCCGCGCGGCTCTCCGGCTGTCCCTCTCTAGCGCCACACGCCCGTCGCGGCCAAAAGCCACGTCAAACGGCCGAGCCCAAAGATCACACCATGCCGACCCGATCGATCAATCGATACGAGCAGGCACGGCTCAATGGGGATATTGAAAACAATCGGTATCTATTTTAACAATTTGGTAATTGACAGAATTACGTCCGATTCTGGACTAGTTTTGCACATTTGTTGTATTTAAAATGTCAGATATGATTGACGGCTGACTCTCAGAATTTGCAGTATCGAGCACGTGTACAGCGTTTTTCTTATATTTTCCTGAACCGCAGTTTCCATGTTTCATTATTTATGTCTACGCAAGTTGTGGGGATGTGTGAGGGATGACGGGTCAATGGAAACTGCGCACGGTCTTTGTTATTTTTGATCATATCACTTAATTACGGCACTTCACTTCATAAGCACAACTACTTTACAACCCACACTTCACGCAGAGGGCCGCATTGGTGCGGATACGGACTCCCTGCTACTTATCATCACGACACAGAACTCCGAATTAAAATTAAACGCTTTTGCTAAAGCATTACAAGGTATGATTAGCGCATTTCACGTCTCATGCAGCACAGCTTCGCTGAATACGTGAAATCACACTGACGTATAGAAAAGGAATTAATATTCTATATGAAATAGTAGGACTAGGTTTCAGTGGTAATTTACTGAATTGTAACGATAAAATTTCTTTTCTGTACTGCTCACAAAAGATAGAACCTCCATTGCTCCAAATTAATTAAAGAATATTTAAATTGCTATTTCATGTCAGTCAATGAACAACGTAACGAAAATAGTTAAAGTGTTATTAATAAAACGACGTAGCTTCCTAGAAATACATTAAGGCCGCATTATGTAGAGGAGAATTAAGGATCCTATTAAGGAAGGAAGCAGTTACGAAATATGAGTCCACTAACTGTGTAACCATATAGACAGCATCAAAGAAGAATTGAAAAACAGGATACTATTGTTCTGTAATGAGAGTGTGGCTCCCTATGGCCCGTTCCAAATATCGTAAAAACTCTCCAGAGGGTAATCAACGAAATGTAATGGGAGATTAGTTCGGAACATTATTTTGGGTTTCAACATAGATCCCCGTGAATCTGTGACAGAGATGAGCATAAAATTTTATTGGAAGTTTCGCCTCCATACAGTCGGTAACAACTAAGTACGCAAAGCTGGAATGGAATGAATGATTACAAAAAAGAATTCATAGTGCCAGGATGGAGATGTACTGGTGTAAGAAGAATATCCGATTTCGTTAAGAAACCAACTTAAAATAATACAGATCATGGAATAATACTGGGAAGAATGCAAAAAAAATGGAGGGAGGAAACATTTCCACCGTACTTGTATAAATACCAGCGCCGGAAATAATCAGGAAAAGGGTTCAACAGAGTATGTGTGCAATTACTGAACATGTCTTCCTCATAAAACAACATTAATTACCTGAATAAGAAATGTGTGCTTGCTGTTACGAATAGTCACATGATAAAATAACGAAAAATAGTGGATCTGAGTCATAATGTTTCAATCGTGTCTGAATTTTGGTGAGGGCAGAAAGCAGGCTCATGTGAAGTCTATATAGCGACATCTTGCAAGAAGACATCATCATCTTTCCATGCCATACAAAAATATAAAATACTCTTTCCTTTGAACCTGAAATAGAAACTTATACAACCGATTGTATTTTCAGTTGTTCATTATACCGATATCGTTCTGAAAGGCCTTTATCAGGAAAGCTTACAGATGGTTCGAACTGCTGCGTACGATATGTCTGTGGCGTTTGTTATTTTAATCATATTACACTATCTTACACAAATACATCCTGGTCACATGCAGGCGGAAACAGAGATTTCCACACTCTGTCAGCTTTAGAGTTTGGTCAACGCATACAATCTTTCATATCTCCTTTCGACCTTAACACTGTTATCTGGGCGGCAAACCAGTAGCACTCATTCCCATGAGAGAAAAGTTCCCTCTACCCTCTCCGTTACGCTT
This sequence comes from Schistocerca nitens, assembly GCF_023898315.1. NCBI lineage: Eukaryota > Metazoa > Arthropoda > Insecta > Orthoptera > Acrididae > Schistocerca > Schistocerca nitens. The sequence continues at coordinate 512,002,659 of NC_064619.1, read as the reverse complement.
CCTTCTTATTTAAAATGATTTTTGGTGACGGTAACCCACCCTTAATATGATCTTCCCCCCCATATCGGAGAAATGAACCTTATCTTCAGTTACGAGAGCAGTTAATGACATGTCTCTTAAAATAACAATCACCTCAGCCAACAGTTTTAAAAATGGCTGTGAGACAGCAACCATAAGAGAATACGACAGGTATAAAACAGCCAACCACTGGTAACAAACTATTACCTTTACCAGGTTTCGGCACCGACTATGGGTATCTTCATCAGAAAATTCACAATTGTAAGACTAAACGACGAACGAATTTACGAACAATAATGTTCTCGTCACATAGAATTCTTCATTAAGAAGTTAATATTAAAATCACATAAAATTAATGACACCGAAACTTACGTGAAGCTGGTAACTGCCAATAAAACGATAGCTAGAATCCGCGCTGCAGTGGCCGGCGCATAGTGACCAGTTGTCGCCCAAACTGCTGGGAGAGTTCATTCGTTTGTTCGGAAGGGGAAGCCAACAGAGTTTGCGGCCTTTCAGCCGGTCACTGAAGACAAGATCGCGGCGCACGACCTGCAATCTTTCTCAAACACTTTTACAGAAACTATTAGGTAAAAAAAAATCATTTTTCCTGTACTTACAGCTTCATATGTCAGTTTCATGACGATATGCCCATCATTTGATTAATGGCCATAGTTGTGATATTTACGTTGAAGTAGGCCACTGCGCGAAATTCGAAAAAGTTTGCAATGAAAAATAGAGGTACTTATGATTTTGCGTTTGTTGCATATTACGTAATGTATGCAATTTATTTAACGTACTGAAGTTTCTTTAGACGTGGGTGGAGGTCTCCATTCATCACCAATCTCGAGAAAGTTGGTCTGCCATATAAAACTCATTGGCGATCGCGCGCTCCACCGATACAACCAGAATGAAATATTTACAACATTCCTCATATTTCATAAACAGTTTGCGATATAGAAATGAGATGTTGTTGAACGACAGCACACAAAGAGGAGAGTAGTTTTCCAGACTTAAGTTCACTAGATCTTTTTTGTTCTGTACCCTCTCATCGATTAATCCCTAGGGTTTGTACGCGGTGGAAAAAATGGTTCAAATGGCTCTGAGTACTATGGGACTTAACAGCTATGGTCATCAGTCCCCTAGAACTTAGAACTACTTAAACCTAACTAACCTAAGGACATCACACAACACCCAGCCATCACGAGGCAGAGAAAATCCCTGACCCCGCCGGGAATCGAACCCGGGAACCCGGGCGTGGGAAGCGAGAACGCTACCGCACGACCACGAGATGCGGGCGGTGGAAAAAATCACCCTGTATAATGCGGAACAGAGGTATCCCCAGGTGCGTGATAAAAGTATGACAAGGTTTACATGAAAACACCAAAATAAGAATAGATACTGACAAAGAGCCGACATCAAAACTAGAGATAAATGAGGGACGAAAGCGAGGCTGCAGTGTGTCACAAATACTATTCATCATCTACTTCGACGGCCTGTCAGGGAATGGGTGAGGGACAGAATACCTCATAGTATAAGAACCGAGACAGATAAATTTCCAAATACAATGCTTCTTACCGAGAACCAGGTAATCATGCACGACAGTGAAAAAGATGATACTCAGCGATATATAGATTAAACCATATAAGTCTATATAAGTCTACAGGCTTTCGTGGCCTTTGTCACTGAAGGTAATATCTTCTGGGTTGTTAGGCAGCGACACATTTCCTCAAACAATCGACGTTTCGACCCATCTGCTGGGATACTCTTCATGATCTTCTAGTATCCATTGAAGATTGAATGCTCAGCTTAAAGTGGACACCACAAAATCCTGAAAATTATCGTAGCAGAGGCGTCGAAACGTCCATTGTTTGAAGAAATATGCCGCTGCCGCTGCCTAACAACCCGTAAAACGGCTACTGCCACTTAAGGGTGTCTCGAATTTACTGAGCGCACAGAGGGTACAACCATACGTCACGTGATGCCGAATGTGTGACTATCTATGGATGGCATCATCGTTCTCCATTTGTCATTCTGTTGGCGCGAAGTGGACTCTTACCTCGGAAGATGTCTCCCACAGTTAGAGACGAAACGTCAGGGAGCATTTTTATACATCGACGACGGCCATCTCAGTCCGGCTACTTTAACTGACGAAGATCTCGGCCGTGAAAGCCTACTGTGTATGATTAGACCAAAGACTGCTATTTATTGGCAGAACACTTAGAAAATACAACAAGTCTAATAAAGAGACTCCTTACACGATGCTTGTCCACCTTCTTCTTTAGTACACTACTGGCCATTAAAATTGCTACACCAAGAAGAAATGCAGATGATAAACGGGTATTCATTGGACAAATATATTATACTAGAACTGACAAGTGATTACATTTTCACGCAATTTGGGTGCATAGATCCTGAGAAATCAGTGCCACGAACAACCACCTCTGGCCGTAATAACGGCCTTGATACGCCTAGGCATTGAATCAAACAGAGATTGGATGGCGTGTACAGGTACAGCTGCCCATGCAGCTTCAACACGATACCACAGTTCATCAAGAGTAGTGACTGGCGTATTGTGACAAGCCAGTTGCTCGGTCACCATTGACCAGACGTTTTCAATTGGTGAGAGATCTGGAGAACTTGCTGACCAGGGCAGCAGTCGAACATTTTCTGTGTCCAGAAATGCCCGTACAGGACCTACAACATGCGGTCGTGCATTATCCTGCTGAAATGTAGGGTTTCGCAGAGATCGAATGAAGGGTAGGGCCACGGGTCGTAACACATCTGAAAGGTAACGTCCACTGTTCAAAGTGCCGTCAATGGTGACCGAGACGTGTAACCAGTGGCACCCCATACCATCACGCCGGGGGATACGCCAGTATGGCGATGACGAATACACGCTTCCAATGTGCGTTCACCGCGATGTCGCCAAACACAGATGCGACCATCATGATGCTGTAAACAGAAATGGATGCATCCGAAAAAATGACGTTTTGCCATTCGTGCACCCAGGTTCGTCGTTGAGTACACCATCGCATGCGCTCCTGTCTGTGATGCAGGGTCAAGGGTAACCGCAGCCGTGGTCTCCGAGCTGATAGTCCATGCTGCTGCAAATGTCGTCGAACTGTTCGTGCAGATGGTTGTAGTCTTGCAAACGTCCTCATCTGTTGACTCAGGGATCGAGACGTGGCTGCACGATCCGCTACAGCCATGCGGATAAGATGCCTGTCATCTCGACTGCTGGTGATACGAGGCCGTTGGGATCCAGCACGGCGTTCCGTATTACCTTCCCGAACCCACCGATTCCATATTCTGCTAACAGTCATTGGATCTCGACCAACGCGAACAGCAATGTCGCGATACGATAAACCGCAATCTCGATAGACTACAATCCGACCATTATCAAAGTCGGAAACGTGATGGTACGCATTTCTCCTCCTTACACGAGGCATCACAACGTTTCACCAGGCAACACCGGTCAACAGCTGTTTGTGTATGACAAATCGGTTGGAAACTTTCTTCGTGTCAGCACGTTGTAGGGTTCGCCACCGGCGCCATCCTTGTGTGAATGCTCTGAAAAGCTAATCATTTGCATATCACATGTCGGCTATATTTCGCGTCTGTAGCACGTCATCTTCGTGGTGTAGCAATTTTAATGGCCAGTAGTGTATTAACGTGCAGAGTGGGATCTGCATCAGATGGGATTGACGGAGTACATCGAAAAAGTTCAAACAAGGGTAACTTGTTTTGTATTATCACGGAATAGGGGAGAGAGTGCCATGAACAATATACAATTGAGGTATCAATCCAATGACCAACTTTCCCCTCCGATTAAGAAAATATTCAGATGGCGCCCATTTTCAAAGGGAGAAAAGGTTATCATGATAAAATAAGAGAAACTGGTGCTCGCACAAGAAGATTTAAGTGTTCGTTTTTCCCACACGCCATTCGAGAGTGGAACGGTAGGGCAATAGAGTAATGGTGATTCAATAAACCCTCTGCCAGGCACTTAATTCTAAGTTGCTGAGTAATCACGTATATGTCGATGTATATCAGTGGAAGGTTGCACAAGCGAAGAGTAAATAAGAAATGAAGGAACATGGAAAGAAATGGGGGTACAGTCATTAACTGAAAAAGTTATGCAACGAAAGCAGTATTGGAAAGAGCATGTACTGCGTGTATCACATCAGAGAATCCCTCGACAAGAAATGGAATAGAGTTCCACTAGAAGAAGGAGTGTGAAAAGACCAAGGAAGAAATGGTGAGGTTGAAACAGACCAGGGCCTAATTTTGGACTGGAAGAAGAAGAAGAAGAAGAAGAAGAAGAAGAAGAAGAATATTTCTAGGTTATGTTCAACTTTTAGACAATAGTGTAGATACGTGTAGACATATGCAGTTTTATGTTTGTGCCGGTATATGAATGCGCACAAAATAACGTGACCAGTAGATTCACAGTCGGCAGGGCACGTGTGGGAAGGGCGGTAGTGGAGGGGACATTCTGAAACAGTGGTTTATTAAGTGGGGAACTGAACAAAAATAAGGTCAGTAGCTTATGAAAAAGCACACCCTTAGTACAAAAATGTACATGTAATGTCTTCACGTATGTCGTACCAAAACCCATACCATTTCCCTTTTCACCAGCTATCGATGGTCCCTGAAAGTTAAATTTTTCATTGAAAAAGTCTACAGGTAGTGGAATAACGCAGTAGATAATAAAGTTTTGCGTAATAATCATAAGGCGAAGTATTCTCCTCTTTGTGTGTTATCATTTCCAAAAATATCATGTCGATGTCTCAAAACGCTTATGAAATACGAGGAACATTGCAGATATGGATGGTTGCACTTCTGTCACGTTGAACGATTCTCTTCAGTCGTCGTTGGTCCCATTCTTGCAGGATCTTTTTCTGGCCGCAGTGATGTGTCTCTCTCTCTCTCTCTCTCTCTCTCTCTCTCTCTCTCTCTCTCTCTCTCTCTGCCTCTCTGTCTCTCTTTCTCTCTCTCTCCATGGCGCATGCGATTGCAAATGAGCGTGCTACATCAGATCAATTTTCTCGTGACTGCTAACAGATAGAGACCTCCACCTAAGTCTAAAAAAGTTCAGTATGTTAGATAAATTTCATACGCAAGAGCATAATATGTAATACACGCGAAATGCAAAATTATAGCAACTCCAATTTTTCATTGCAAACTTCTTCGAATTTTGCGCAATGTCTTACTTACATGCAAATATCACTATGACCCTTAACGAAATGATGGGCACATCACCATGAAGCTGATGTATAAAGCTATAAGTAACGCAAAATTGACTTTTTTTACCGAATAGTTTATGTAAAACCGTTTGAGAAAGATTGGAGGGCGTGCGCCTCGATTCCGCCTTCGCCGACCAGCCATGGGGGTACCATCACTGTCGGCCTCGCCTTCCGGACAAGCATGTGAACTCGCCCAGGGCTTTTCATGAAAATAGGTTACTGCGCAACGGCCCACCGTGAACTTTATCTTGGGCTACATAACGTGCATGACAAATACAGAAGAGCCAAAGAAACTGGTACACCTGTCTAATATCGTGTATGGCCCCCGCGAGCACGCAGAAGTGCCGTAACAGGACGTGACATGGACTCGAATAACGTCTGAAGTAGTGCTGGAGGCAACTGACACCATGAATCCTACAGGGCTGTCCACAAATCCGTAACAGTACGACGGGGTGGAAATCGCTTCTGAACAGCACGTTGCAAGGCATCTCAGATATGCTCAATAATGTTCTTTTCTGGGGAGTATGGTAGCCAGCGGAAGTGTTTAAACTCAGTAGAGTTTCCAGGAGCTACTCTGTACCAATTCTGGACGTGTGGGGTGTAGCATTGTCCTACTGGAATGCACAATGGGCAGGAACGGATGCTTACGTACGTGTCTTTGTCAGAGTCGTATCAAGACGGTTCAGGGGTGCCATATCACTCCAACTGCACACACCTCACACCATTACAGAGAATCCACCAGCTTGAAAAGTCCTCTGTTAACACGCAGGGTTCATGGATTCATGAGGTTGTCTCCATTTCCATATACATTTATCCGCTCGATACAATTTGGAACGAGACTCGGCTGATCAGGCAACGTATTTCCAGTCGTTAAATGGCTCTGAACACTATGGGACTCAACTGCTGAGGTCATAAGTCCCCTAGAACTTAGAACTACTTAAACCTAACTAACCTAAGGACAACACACATATCCAGACCCGAGGCAGGATTCGAACCTGCGACCGTAGCGGTCACGCGGTTCCAGGCTGTAGCGCCTAGAAACGCTCGGCCACCAGCGGCCGGCTCCAGTCGTCAACAGTCCAATATCGTAGTTGACGGGCCCAGGCGAGACGTAAAGCTTTGTGTCGTGTAGTGATCAAGGGTACACGAGTAGGCCTTCGCACGCTGACCCTTGTTGATGGCTTAGCACTGAAATCTGCAGCAATTCGGGGAAGGGTTGCACTTCTGTCACGTTGAACGATTCTCTTCAGTCGTCGTTGGTCCCACTCTTGCAGGATCTTTTTCTGGCCGCAGTGATGTCTCTCTCTCTCTCTCTCTCTCTCTCTCTCTCTGCCTCTCTGTCTGTCTCTCTCTCTCTCTCTCTCTCTCTCTCTCTCTCCATCTCCCTCCTTCTTTCTTTCTCTACGTGCCCGCTTTGTAATCGATGATAGGCTGGGCTGGCTCGTGCAGAGTGAACCATCCAGTTCCAGTACTCCCTGTGGCAACGTCAAGACTGAAATTAACTCTACATCCACGGAAAAAATCGGACCATTCAGTATGATACTCTGTGCAATTCCATTTGTGCGAAGTTTATTCTCCAGGCTTATTATGTGTTTGTAGACTGCCATGCGGTGGTGACGTTGACGATACACACGTCGACGAGGCATAGTCCTTCAATGCTGTTGCAGAAATAGCTCACAGCGGAATGATGCCGCTGGTCTGTGTTGGCCGCTTTTATACTGAGAGCATCACCTTCATTATATAAGAGCGCTGATAACGGACTTAGACGCTGCGAGTGCCGGCGAGGGACCGTTATCCCGTACGCGTGCTGTAGTCGTACTAGCAGCACGCGTACGTGTGTATCGTCAACGTCGCCACCGCATGCCAGTCTACAAACACATAATAAGCTTGGAGAATAAACTTGGCACAAATGGAACTGCACAGAATGTCATATTGAATGGTCCGATTTTTTTCCGTGGATGTCGATGGTAGGCTGGGCTGGCTCGTGCAGGGATTCCTGATATTCACGGTACACTAGTGAAATTGTCGTATGGGAAAATCCCCACTTCATCGCTACCTCCATTTCTGTGAGGGTGTCTTTTTTTTTTTAGCCCTTTTTCCAAGTGGCTATTTTTAGCTGCCTTGTATTATGTCAATTGGGGCTGGCGTATAGTCGTTTATTAACTCCTCTCTGTCTTCGTGTTCTATAGTTTTGACTTGAGCGCGTATGATCCCAGTTGTTTTTTGCGCCCTAAAGCAAAACAAAACCAAAAAATTGTACAAGTTTCTTTGGCACTTCAGTGTATTTCCTGAAAGCATTGCCCCAACAGCGACGTGTTTCTTGTGGACCACCGGGACAGAGCGGCAGTGTTGATTGCAATTCCAGCCGCAATGGTTGTCGGCATCCTCATCTGTGGCGCGGGAGCCGTCATCAGTTAGCGGCTTGAGGCCGGCGCAGACAGGCAGCCGATATTGGCAGCCGCAGAGACGGCGCCAGCGACACGGACGCCGACTGCGCGTATTTGCCGGCGATGCTGCGGCGCCTCCCCCCTCCCCCTTTACCATCCCACCATCAGTCTGCAGCGGTAATTAATTTGCAGAGCGTAGGCTCGGCCCGGGCGCCGCGGCGTCAGAGAACGTGGCTATTGCTGGCAATTACGGCCGGCAGACACGCCGAAGATTAACGATTTGCGGCGGGTGACGTTTTATTAAGCCGGCTGTCGCTCACGCCTCAGCCGAGTTCGCATTCCGCGCGATTTTTGGGACCTCGTTTTCATCCGGCCCGGCGCGGCGCCCGCCCTCTCTCTCTCTCTCTCTCTCTCTCTCTCTCTCCCCCTCCTTCTTTCTCTCTCTACGTGCCCGCTTTGTAATTGATGGTAGGCTGGGCTGGCCCACGCAGGCAGCCGATGCGGCGGCGCCAACGCCTCTGTGTACGCCTATGTGTGTGCACGCCTGTGTGCGTGCGAGGCAGGCAGGCAGTCAGCCCGCTCGCTTTTCATTATAAACGACGCCGGCACACTATCAGTCATGCCGCCGCGCACTGGCGGTACCGCGACACGGCTTCAGCCACCGCTGCCTGTCTGCTCGCTGTGGACGACGACGAGCAGTCGTTCTTACAGCTCCGTCTTTGCGACAGATGCTGGAAGGAACCTCGCGCTCCGTTGGTACGGGACCTCCGAAGCTGTAAGCGACTGGTGAGGTGTAAAGGCGCGGAAAAATTTACTAGTTAACACGTCACTGTTGATCTTGACTCTTGTCACGCTCTTTAAAGTCCACTGCCGTATTCATGTACGAGGGTTGCCCAGAAAGTAATGCATCGCATTTTTTTCTTCATTCTTTATTTAACATAATGAGAATTACGCACATGAAAACCGAGCGAGGTGGCGCAGTGGCTAGCACACTGGACTCACATTCGGGAGGACGACGGTTCAATCCCACGTCCGGCCATCCTGATTTAGGTTTTCCGTATTTCCCTAAATCGCTCAGGCAAATGCCGGGATGGTTCCTCTGAAAGGGCACGGCCGACTTCCTTCCCTGTCCTTCCCTAATCCGATGAGACCAATGACCTCGCTGTCTGGTCTCCTCCCCCAAAACAACCCAACCCCAACCCAACACACACGAAAGAATGGTGTTTTATCTAAACACTCCATTTTTCCACGTAATCTCCATCCAGTTCTGTGGCCTTCCTCTAGAGCGAAACAAGGGTGTGTATGCACTGTCGGTACCAATACTTGTCCTGGTGGCGGAGCCAGTGCTTCACTGTGTGAATCACCTCCTCATCATCCTCATAATGTCTTCCCCGAATCGCATCCTTTAATGGCCCAAACAGGTGTAAGTCCTAGAGGGATAGGTCAGAGCTGTATGGTGGATGGGGTAACACTGACCAACCTTGTCATGCGATGAGTTCAGCAGTCCTCAGACTTATGTGGGGCCGAGCGATATCGTGTTGCAGCAAAACATCTCCTGGGTTGCTGTGGCGCCGAATTGGTCAGAAGCGCGTCTTGAGTTTTGTTAATGTAAAATTGTTAAGGCTTTCGTGGCCACTCGTTGACCACCAGTTCACCACCAGCAATGAAGGGTGAAGCTTTGACAACGACAGCCACTCATGCTGGCGAAACGTCAGAAAAATCATTAGATGAACGTCGGCCGAAGAACCCGAGACAGAAGCCAATAGGCAGTTTCGTTAATGTGTTGAAATATGCTTCTGAATTAATGGTACCGCCTCTTGGCATCATATCATTGAAAATCACACCTTCACAGTCCAATAACACGATGATCATGACCTTACCGGCGCAAGCAGTTGCTTTAAACTTTTTCTTCTGTGGGGAGTGGGAATGGCGCCATTCCATCGACTGTTGTTTTCAGAATGAGATTTTCATTCTGCAACGGAGTGTGCGCTGATATGAAACTTCCTGGCAGATTAAAACTGTGTGCCGGACCGAGACTCGAACTCGGGACCTTTGCCTTTCGCGGGCAAGTGCTCTACCAACTGAGCTACCCAAGCACGACTCACGCCCCGTCCTCACAGCTTTACTTCTGCCAGTACCTCGTCTCCTACCTTCCAAACTTTACAGAAGCTCTCGTGCGAACCTTGCAGAACTAGCAGTCCTGAAAGAAAGGATATTGCGGAGACATGGCTTAGCCACAGCCTGGGGGATGTATCCAGAATGAGATTTTCACTCTGCAGCGGAGTGTGCGCTGATGTGAAACTGGCAGAAGTAAAGCTGTGAGGACGGGGCGTGAGTCGTGCTTGGGTCGCTCAGATGGCAGAGAACTTGCCCGCGAAAGGCAAAGATCCCGAGTTCGAGTTTCGGTCTGACTGTCGTTTTGTTTCGGGCTCAAAATGGTGAACCCAGGTTTCATTACCTGTCACAATCCGGGACAAGAAGGCCTACCCCTCAGCTTCAAAACGTTGCAACAAATCAAGAGAAATGTCTTTTCTGTGGAATTTGTGATCCACCGTTAGACACTGCGAGACTCATCTTGCACTTACTTTTGTATATACAAGTGTGCGGATAATTGCATCCACACTTCCTTTGCTGATTGACAGATGCAGCGCCTACTGCCGAGTCGTAATGCGTCTGTCCTCGCGAGTGACAACATCAGCTAGATGCAACATGTTAGATGTGACAGCCGTGGATGGTCTCCCCAACCGCTGAAAATTGTGGAGCTCCGCCAAACTGCCTTCTAATGACCTCATCCTCCGTGCCCAGCGACTAACTGTACTTGGTTCGATAGCCGATGCTCTATAGACCTAGCACAAGCGTTTGCCAATATCCTCACAGTTTCTTTCTCTGCAGTAAGAAATTCAATGACAGCACGTTGCTTGTAATGTACATAACCTAGAGACACCACTTTGAAACTGTCCTGCAGCTACGCTATCTGTCGGAAGTGACGAAAACTTGGCACGCTCACTCAGGAGACTTCAAATAATATATACGGAACATTCCGCATTCGTAGCATTTTTTGGGGCTGAAAAAAAGGCGGTGTATTACTTTCTGGGCCACCCTCGTACTTAAGTGTCCAGATGTTAAGTACAAGCACAAAAAGAGAACACGTTTCCTGAACAGGGCGTGGGAGTGTCCCGACTGTTTAACTGATGTAAAAGTAGTTAGAGGACTACCCAGAGGGAGTGTCTCAAACAACATTTCGTTCCGTGCATATTCTGGGTAGGAAATGGACGTTAATGAAAGGCAATTTGGCAACACTGCAATTACGTGTACGACAAGAATCTTCATTCAATCCATCCAACCGTGCTGCACAGTTAAGGCAATTTGTAGGGTTTTCTGTTGGAATACATGAGTTAACGAGTTCGTTTCCCGCTTCTAGGGGTATTTTTTTATTTTCTAATTTTGATCTGCCTAATTAAACAAGATGTATCCAGAAAATAATTTTTTTAATGTCGAAGATAAGTCATTAGTCAGAAATTTCAAAACTATTCGTGGTGGCCGGCCGATGTGCCCAAGCGGTTCCAGGCGCTTCAGTCTGGAACCGCGCGACCGCTACGGTCGCAGGTTCGAATCCTGCCTCGGGCATGGATGTGTGTGCTGTCCTTAGGTTAGTTAGGTTTACGTAGTTCTAAGTTCTAGGGGACTGAGGACCTCAGATGTTAAGTACCATAGTGCTCAGAGCCTATTCGTGATGACAAACAATTACTTAAAAATACACACATCAAATAAAAATTTTGCATCACCTCTGTTCCGAGAGTTCCGGAACATGTACAGAAAATTGGAATAGAGATCAACATAAACATCATTTCCCCCCTTTTTATTGCTCATGAAAACCACATATTGCATGTTGTACCACAGCGAGACCTTCAGAGGTGGTGGTCCACATTTTTGTACACACCGGTTACCTCTAATACGCAGCAGCACGTCCTCTTGCATTGATGCGTGCCTGTATTCGTCGAAGCTTACTATCCACAAGTCCATCAAGACACTGTTGGCTCAGATTGTCCCACTCCTCAACGGCGATTCGGCGTAGATCCCAAAGTGTGGTTGGTGAGTCACGTCGTCCATAAACAGCCTTTTTCAATGTATCCCAGGCAAGTTCGAAAGGGTTCATGTATGGAGAACATGCTGTACACTCTAGTCGAGCGACGTCGTTATCCTTAAGGAAATCAATCACAAGATGTGCACGATGGAGACGCGAATTGTCTTCCATGAAGACGAATGCCTCGCCAATATGCTGCCGATATGGTTGCACTATCGGTCGGAGGATGCCATTCACGTATCGCACTGCCGTTATGGCGCCTTCCATGACCAACAGCGGCATACGTCGGCCCACATAACCCCAAAACAGCACGGAACCTTCACCTTGCTGCACTCGCTGGACAGTGTGTCTAAGGCGTTCAACGTGACCGGGTTGCTTCCAAAAACGTCTCCGACGATTGTCTGGTTGAAGCCATATGCGACACTCATCGGTGAAGAGAACGTGATGCCAATCCTGAGCGGTCCATTCGGCATGTTGTTGGGCTCATCTGTACCGCGCTGCATGGTGTCTTGGTTGCAATGATGAAACACGCCATAGACGTCGCGAGTGAAGTTGCTCATAATGCAGCCTATTGTGCACAGTTTGAGACGTAACACGACGTCCTGTGGCTGCACGTAAAGCATTATTCAACATGGTGGCGTTGCTGTCATGGTTCCTCCGAACCATAATCCTTAGGTAGCGGCCATCCACTGCAGTAATAGGCCGCCCAAGGCATGTCATCGACAGTTCCTGTCTCTCTGTATCTCCTCCATGTCCGAACAACATCGCTTTGATTCACTCGGAGACGCCTGGGCACTTCCCTTGTTGAGAGCCCTTCCTGGCACAGTAACAATGCGGACGCGATCGAACTGCGGTATTGCCCGCATGGTTGAACTACAGACAACACGAGCCATTTACCTACTTCCTGGTGGAATGACTGGAACTGATCGGCTGTCGGACCCCATACGTCTAATAGGCGCTGCTCATCCGTGGTTGTTTACATCTTTGGACGGGTTTAATGACATCTCTGAACAATCAAAGGGACTGTATCTGTGATACAATATCCACAGTCAACGTCTATCTTCAGGAGTTCTGGGAACCAGGGTGATGCCAAACTTTTTCTGATGTATGTAGATTACTTGTCACAGTATAGAAATAATTAGAAAACTTTTCAACCTGGATATGTCAAACTTACTTACTACATTCAGTAAAAGCGACCAGTTTCAAATACCTGTTTGTGACAGTATGTCTTTCACAAAAAATATGTGTCATATTCCAGGGATTTTAAACGATGCTATGCCACTGGTTTTGACACAAGAGAACATTCAAGCGGGTTTTTTTAAAACGGGAATTTATCCGTTCAATCGCAATCTGTTCCCGAGGAATTGACGTCGCTCTCTCATTCGTAACTGACAGACCAAACACTGATGGTGAAACACCAGCCCTCCTTCATTGCTCAATGTTACTGTGACTACTACTAGATGCAGTAACGTAGATTTTCAGTCAGTGTCATCGACTTCTAAGCATACCAGCTTTTTCACCAGAAGAAATACGGATTTACCCAGAGGCTCCTCCCAGGTGAATAAGAAATCAAGGTAGCAAAACTAAAAAATCCACAATCTATACAGACAAGCCTGAAAGAACCGCTCTCAGGCAGGAATTTGAACACAAACAAAAACCAGAGAAGGTCAAGCAGATGAAAAAAAGAATAAAGATTACACTGGAGAAAAAAGCCAAAAGAAAAAGAGCTAAAAGGGACACACTTCCACCATCATCAAAAGATGACAATTTTTTCTGTCTTGTTTGTCTGATACAGTACACTGAAAGCAGGCCTGGAGAAACATGCGTGCTGTGCCAAGGAAAATGTGGAGTCGGTCTCACTTAGAGCGGACACATGGTCATCAATGTTACAACAGCTATAACTGTGATGAGTCTGATTGTAGATTTCATCACACTGAATGGTTTATCTTGAGTTCCTTTCCATTTTCTGTTATGTTAGATTCTTATTTTCTACGAAGATGTTATTTTCCTATATTATTGGTTCACATCCATAACGAAATTGTATTTGATTTCAGTTAATTTTGCCATGGAGAAATTTTTTGTTTTTTCTATTTGTTATCGATTATAGACTATTTTTGGAATCTTAAAATAAGTATTTTTGACTGATTCTAATGCTGAAATATTATATCCTGAAGTATTATACGATAGTTAAAAATGTTTCCAAAATGCCTTAGCAATAAAAATAAATATACCATTGACTTCAAGTCATATTTGAGTATTCTTTACGTATGCCGCTGTCGACTATCTCTGTCACAGCCGCTTCTGGCATGGGGTCGGACATGGCAAAGAATAATTCACCTGGAACATCTCCTGTGAAATAATTATTGTGTCTATGAATAAACTTTTCGTATTCATATGAAGATAGCGGTTCACTCGTACGTAATCAGCAATTTTCCTCCGCCCAATGGGCAAACAAGTAAAACTATCGACGTACTAACCAAAATTCTCTCAACTGTACTCCGATTCCCTACGTCTCCAAACATTTAGCGACTGGCTGTGTAATGTTTCTCTGAACTCCCTGGTTAAAAACGGAGTAATAAAAACGCTTTACTCTCATTTATGTGTTAGTACTAAATAACTGCACGTCTTTTGTGCAAGACCTGCTCTAAGAACCAGATAACATATCATGTTATTCCAACATTACGATATTAAAGAAAAATTTCTCCTGGACTCGGGATCGAACTCGCGGAATCGACTAGTCTAACCAGCTGTGCCACACAGCTCTGTAGCAATAAATTAACGTGCTTGTCGTACATGTGATCACAGTGTTGCCGAAATGCTTTTCCTTGATTCAATTTTCTACCGAAAATATGCAAGGGACGAGATTCTCTAACAGACATTTTCGTTCTCATAGCACACAAGGTATCGCGCTGTGAATCCGAACTGATATTGCGCATTTTGGGCAGGCGGTATAACCATCACTGTTTTGATCATGAGACACTAAACAAAATCGTCAAAGGTTTTACAACTTTTCTGCGAGAAAATAAATTTTCATTAAAAAAACGGCATCAGAAGTGGATATGAAAAATTGTTCAAACTTTAAGAAACTGTCACATATTCTTGAAGAAATATTACAAAACATTCGGGATACTTATAAAATCACCCGAGTGGAAGTGCACGCCTTAATTAAGTGTTTCATAAAGCAAGGGACAAATCAGACCTACAGAGCAAACTACCTATTTTGTGTTCACTTCAAAATTCTCTCTCAGCTCTGGTTGAGATGTTAGAGAAACAAACAGATCACTTAACTGGAAGATATCAGGCACAATTTTGAAAAAGAAAGAAGAGAAAGAAGATACTTAAGACAAATAATGAATTGCGCCGGCCGCGGTGGTCTCGCGGTTCTAGGCGCACAGTCCGGAACCGTGCGACTGCTACGGTCGCAGGTTCGAGTCCTGCCTCGGGCATGGGTGTGTGTGATGTCCTTAGGTTAGTTAGGTTTAAGTAGTTCTAAGTTCTAGGGGACTTACGACCACAGCAGTTGAGTCCCATAGTGCTCAGAGCCATTTGAACCAAATAATGAATTGCAATTACTTCTTTGACATTTGTAAACCCACGAGGAACAGTAATTGTTGATAAAAAGGCGCGACAGCTGACGAGGAACACCATGACCGCCACCTTATCAGAAGTTAGAGTTTATGAAGAACTTTCGCAATTATTTGAAATGGAAAAGGGGGGGGGGGTGGAGGCGGACGGAAAGGGACAATTTCTCTCCATTACTGTCCAATTTCACACTGGAAAAAGGGATTAGGATAAGGCCAAATGAAAAATATACAAATACTAGTGGATCCCTCCAAAACAAATTTTACTTTAATTGCCTAGTATTTGCTGAGGACACTGTATTTCTCTCCAGAAGACAAGAAACATAGGAGTTCAGTCTGCAGAGAAACTCCATGAAATAAGGACAAAACAGGATTCCAAAATTTCACATGATTCGACGAGGAGTACAGAACGGTTCAGATCAGATATCCTCACTCAATCCCCAATAATAAGATACGAGACCTTCTCTCAATTGAAGCATATTGTCCAACTCTTCTCCGAACAAGCGCTCTCTGAATTTCAACAATAAACTCCGCAACGCTCTCGTGCCGACTAAACAAAACCGAGACGAAACGTGCCGCTATTCGTTGAACCATCTCTACCTCTTCCGCTAATCCTACTTGGTATGGGTCACAGGCTATCAGGATTTGATCGAACAAGTGTTTCGTAAGGCGCTTCTCTCGTGAATGAATTACACTTCCTTAACATCTTTCCAATGAATCTCTGCCTGGGATCTGCTTTTGACGGTCGGAGTGGCCGTGCGGTTCTAGGCGCTACAGTCTGGAACCGGGCGACCGCTACGGTCGCAGGTTCGAATCCTGCCTCGGGCATGGATGTGTGTGATGTCCCTAGGTTAGTTAGGTTTAATTAGTTCTAAGTTCTAGGCGACTGATGACCTTAGAAGTTAAGTCGCATAGTGCTCAGAGCCATTTTTGATCTGCTTTTCTAAAATTCGTTTTATGCGGTCAGTCCAGTTTAGTAAGCTCCTAGTAACAGCGTGATCGAGCAGCAATGGATCTCTTCTCATCTTTATGTGTAGTATGTTACATTTATTTACGTTCTGGGTCAACAGTGATCTGTGCACTACCCATCAGTCGTCAGAACGTCATTCTGCATTTCAAAACAGTCTTCTGGTTTGCAACCTTCCTATAGTCAACAGCATCATCTGCAGAGAGCCCCACAGAGCTTCCGACGTTAACGAATAGGTCACTTAAATACAAACTGTGAACTGTACTGGCCCTGAAACTCTAGGTCAACTTCAGAAATTACTTTTCTATCTGTCGATTTCGATCAGTATATTGTTCTATCTCTTAGAAAGTCCCGAATCCAGTCAAAAATCTGGGACGATGCTCGGTAAGCTCATAGTTTGTTCACTAAACGACAATGTAAACTATATGGAATGCCTTTCTGAAGTCTAGGTAAACAGCATTAAAATGGACGCCTTTGGCTACGGCGCTCTGGATTTTATGGACGAACAGAGCGAGCTGTGTTTTGCATGATCTCTGGTTTTTATAGAGTAGTTTCTCATTCTCCAGAAAAGTCACGATCAGTGAGCTCAGAAAAAGTTACATAATTTTACAACACATTAACGTTAGCGGCGTAGGCCAATAATTATGTACGTCAGTTCGACGACCTTTCTTGAAAAAAGGGATGAATTGTGCTTTTCCCCAATCAGTTGGTACCAGACACACTACTACCAGAAGGACAGCAAGTTCTTTCGCAAATAATCTATCGGCCGCGCGGGGTAGCCGCGCAGTCTCAAATGGTTCAAATGGCTCTGAGCACTATGGGACTCAACTGCTGTGGTTATCAGTCCCCTAGAACTTAGAACTACTTAAACCTAACTAACCTAAGGACATCACACACATCCATGCCCGAGGCAGGATTCGAACCTGCGACAGCAGCAGTCGCGCGGTTCCGGACTGCGCACCTAGAACCGCAAGACCACAGCGGCCGGCCGCGCGGTCTCAGGCACCTTGTCACGGCCCGGGTGGTTCCCCACATCGGAGGTTCGAGTCCTCCCTCGGGCATGGGTGTGTGTGTTGTCCTTAGCGTAAGTTAGTCTAAGTTAGATTAAGTAGTGCGTAAGCTTAGGAACCGATGACCTTAGCGGTATGGTCGCATAAGACCTTACCATAAATTTCCAAATTTATAATCTATCTAGAATTTCACGGTATCTCATCGGTCCTCATGCATTTCCATTGCGATTTCAATTGATTTTCTGTTCGGGGTCACTTATCTCAATTACTGTCATTTCGGCGTTTGTGTGATGATTGAAAGAAGGGATTATATCTCTACCTTCCGCGGTGAAACACTTTCGGAATACAGAATTCGACACTTCGGCTTTCTTTCTATTACTATGGTCACTGAGTGACTGAATAGATGTTTTCGATACGCTTATTGACTTTATGTAGGACAGAGTCTTGTTAGGGTTCTTAGTCAGATCGGTTCGCAAAACCTTACATTCATGGAACCCTTCTCGCATTTTCCTTCTTGCATAGATTTTCACTTCTTTCAACTTTTGCTTGTGAAATAGATTTAGATTTTGATTAAATATTCGATGAAGCAACTTTATAACACGACTATTGTCGCTGACTGTGTGTGGTGTACACCTGACCCACTCAGGGAGACCCTACAAATCTCCAGAGGTCGAGAAATTCAGATCGGAAATTGACGTAGAATCGTCAGAGCCTCTGATCTGGACCATCCACTCAGCTCCAAAGCAAACGATCTCGATCGTTGCTGCTTATATAGAGCACTACTTCTACCCCGCGGGCAAGGCTGTCTTCACCAAGTCCGCCAACCGTCTAAAGAAAAGAAGGACGGGCTCAGAACTCAGGCAGATAGAGTCATTCGTGGCGATATTAGCTGGTATTTGCAGCCAGGTGGAACCTGTGCGTTTAGTAGCCGCCGACGGTGCCTCTTCCACACCTCAGACGAGATCAGTTGGCAAGCATACCGAGTGAACGCTAGCTTTATTTCGCATACTACCTGCTAGTTCTCTACGGGGTCGCATTACCCGCCTATCGTTGGAGCTTACTTGATTGCCTGCTATTAGCAGACAAGGCTTTCCATATTGGCTTAGCTGTCAAGGCTGCAATAAAAATAGAACTGTTTCGTTTACTAGGCACTTTAAAAGTTATGTAGCCAGAGATAGATATCATATTAAAATTAGTTTTTATAGGACACATTGTTCCAGATGTTGATCCTACCCCAAATTGCGCAGTTGTTTATTTGGACAATCCAGAGTGCTATCAGTCCCCTTTTAGTAATTTTGAAAAATGCCTCAAGTCACTAAACAAATTCCAACCTCATCAAGAAAATCTGCTGAAACTACCCACTGATTACGACCTCCTTCTGTCATAAGGACATGTTTCTTAGACAGCAAGGGTTCTTACAGAAGCACTGCTACAATCCTTTTACAAAACCAAATCACGTTATTAAAAAGGGCTTACGTGCTCTTCGTGAAATAAAAGCTGCTGAATCGAGAAAGCTTACACATATTGTGCCCAGTATATCAGAATGAGGTCACAAGAAGCTTGCTGCTCTGTTGTCCTCCTAAACAAGCTTAAGCTGCTGATAGTGATGATCAACTGGGAACTGCAGGAAAGATCATCTAGAGTCTGTCAAATCTTGGCCGTTCTTTTCTAAAATGTCATAAAATCTCGAAATAGGAGTCACAAGTCTACATAAAGCGCAATATTTGTGAAACACAGAGTGATATTTGTATTCTGATGGGGCTGGGAGTGGGTTTAATTTGTACAGCAATATTGCAATGACCAGCAACGCCGACACTGTGTTAATTATGTTGACTAGTTGAGTGAGTCGAAGCAAACTTTTGACTTTTTTAAAAGGCTGAGATTTTCCAGTGTCAACAATTGCTTCAGATTAGATGGTTGTTTCAGTACTTCTGCATCTACATACATACTCCGCAAGCAGCCGAACCGTGCGTGCCTGAGGGTTCATTGTCTTACTACTAGTCGTTTCATTTTCTGTTCCACTCGCAGATACACTATTGGCCATTAAAATTGGTACACCAATAAGAAATACAGATGATAAACGGGTATTCATGGGACAAATCTATTATACTAGAACTGACATTTGATTACATTTTCAGGCAACCGATTCCATATTCTGCTAACAGTCATTGGATCTCGACCAACGGGAGCAGCAATGTCGCGATACGATAAACCGCAATCTCAATAGGCTACAATCCGACCTTTATCAAAGTCGGAAACGTGATGGTACGCATTTCTCCTCCTTACACGAGGCATGACAACAGCGTTTCACCAGACAACGCCGGTCAATTGCTGTTTGTGTATGAGAAATCGGTTGGAAACTTTCTTCATGTCAGCACGTTGTAGGTGTCGCCACCGGCGCCAACATTCTGTGAATGTTCTGAAAAGATAATCATTTGCATATCACAGCATCTTCTTCCTGTCGGTAAAATTTCGCGTCTGTAGCACGTCATCTTCGTGGTGTAGCAATTTTAATGGCCAGTAGTGTAGAATGAGGGAAAAACGTCGACTGTTTACATGCCTCCGTATGACCCCTAATTTATCGTATCTTCGTGGACCTTACGCGAAATGTGTGATGGCGGCAGTAGAGTCGTTCCGAATTCAGCTGCAAATACCGGTTCTTTAAATGTGCTCATTACTGTTTCTCGAAAAGTAATTCACCTTCTCTCCAGGGTTCCCATTCGAGCTCCCGAAGCATCTCCGTGACACTTGTGTGTTGGTCAAACCTCCAGCTAACAAATCTAGCAGCGCGCCTCTGATGTACTTCGATGTTTTCCTTTAATCCGACCTGGTACGGATCCCAAACACTAGAGGAGTACTCAACAATAGGTCGCAATATCGTCCTATTTGCGGTGTCCTTTACAGATGAACCACACTTCCCCAAAATTCTGCCAATAAACCGAGGTTGACATTTCGCCCTCCCTTCCTCACATGCTCGTCCAATTTCATATCGCTTTGAAACGTTACATTCAGATAGTTTAACGACGTGACTCTGTCAAGCAGGACACTACTAATGCTGTATTTGAACATTACGGGTTTGTTTCTGCTACTCATCCGCATTAACTTATATTTTTCTACATTCAGAGCTAGTTGCCATACATCACACCAACTACAAATTTTGTCTGTCATTTTGTATCGTCCTATAGCCACTCAACATCCGACACCTTCCCGTACACCACAGCATCACCATACAGCCGCTGTGGCCGAACGGTTCTAGGCGCTTCAGTCCGGAACCGCGCTGCTACTACGGTCGTAGGTTCGAATCCTGCCTCGGGAATGCATGAGAGTGATGTCCTTCGGTTAATTAGGTTTAAGTAGTTCTAAGTCTAGGGGACTGATGACCTCAAATGTTAAGTCCCATAGTGCTTCGAGTCATTTAATTTTATCACACATCCCTGAAGCGCACCGCATGATCCTCTTGTTTCTGATGAGCATTCGTCGTCGAGGACAATATACTGGCTTCTATTAATTAAGAAGACTTCGAGAACATCACAACCTATTCCGCAGGCTCGTACCTTTGCTAACAGTCTGCAGTGGGGAACCGTGTCAAATGTTCTCTGAAAATATAGAGATACGGAATCTGCCTGTTGACCTTAAACCATAGTTCACTGTATGTCATGTGAGAAAAGGGCAAGTTGAGAATTGAACGAGCGATGTTCTCTAAAGATTCTTGGACATAAGCTTTCCCCTCCCAAGAAAATTTATTGTGTTACAACTGGGAATATGTTCCAGCACTCAGCACCAAACTGGTGTTAGCGATATAGTTCTGAAATTTTGTGGGTTCTTTCTTTTACACTTCTTATACACGGGAGGCACCTGCGCTTTTTTGCAGTCACCTGAGACTCTGCGCTGGGCGAGAGATTCGCGATAAATGCAAGCTAAGTAAGGGGCCAATGCCATAGAGTACTCTTTGTGAAACCGAACTGGGATTCCATGACGACCTGGCGACTTATTTATTTCAAGTTCTTTCAGTTGTTTCTCTACGTCAGAGATACTAATTACTATGCCGTCGTTACGGCTGCCTGTTCGACGGTCTAACGATTCTTCTGCGTATAGAGTTTGCGAAGAGCAAGAGAAAATTCATTTTTTAATTTCGTTCGTCATAATCCATGTTTTAGGAAAGCCTGCAACTATATTATTTAGGATTTAAATAATGAAAAACTGCACTAGTTACTGGTTACTATAAATATACTGGATACTATAAAAGCCAGGTACTATAAAAAGCCGTATTTTAGTTTTCTTTGAAGACGTCGAATTTAGCAAGAACAAAAACGTTTGAAGGCTGTCTGTTACATATGAAAGCAAAAACTTTTTGTAAAAGCTAAGCTTCACAGTGAAATCAAAGAATGTAGCTACTACAAAAATTATTTTAGATTTATTCGACAATGTAACAGTTTGTGAGTGTTTATCAACAGTTCTTTCACTCCTAGCATATCATGAGAGTGTGAAAAGGAAATAAATTCTTATATAATAAAAATAAAACATCTTTTCTTTTAAAGAAATGAAAACGAATGAAATAGAAGGTGATAACATTGAAGTGCCAAAGAAACTGGTACAGGCATGTATATTCAAATGCAGAGATATGTAAACAGGCAGAATACGGCGCCGCACTCGGCAACACCTATATAAGACAACTAGTATCTGGCCCAGTTGTTAGATCGGGTATTGCTGTTACAATGGCAAGTTATCAAGATTTAAGTGAGTTTGAACGTGGTGTAATAGTCGGTGCACAAGGGACCGGACACAGCATCTCCGAGGTAGCGATGAAGTGGGGATTTTCCCGTACGACAATTAACGAATGTACCGTGAATAACAGGAATACGGTGAAACATCAGATCTCCGACATTGCTGCGGCCGGAAAAAGATCCTGCAAGAACGGGACCAACGACGAATGAAGAGAATTGTTCAACGTGACAGAAATGCGAGCCTTCCGCAGATTGCTGCAGATTTCAGTGCTGGGCCATCAACAAGGGTCAGCGTGCGAACTATTCAACGAAACATTGTCGATATGGGAGCCGAATGCCCACTCGTGTACACTTCATGGCTGAACAACACAAGACTTAGGCCTCGCCTGAGCCCGTCAACACCGACATTGAACTGTTGATGACTGGAAACATGTTGCCTGGGCGGACGAGTCTCGTTTGAAATTGTATTGAGCGGATGGACGTCGTGTACGGGTATGGAGACAACCTCATGAATCCATGGACCCTGCGTGTCAGCAGAGGACCGGTGGAGGCTCTGTCATGGTGTGAGACGTGTGCAGTTGGAGTGATATGGGACCCCTGCTACATCTAGATACGACTCTGACAGGCGACACGTACGTAAGCATCCATTTACGTCCGTTGTGCATTCCCAAGGACTTGGGAAATTCCAGCAGGACAATGCGACACCCCGTATGTCCAGAATTGTTAGAATGGTTCCATGAACACTCTTCTGAATTTAAACACTTCCGCTGGCCACGAAGCTCACCAGACCTGAACATTATAGAGCATATCTGGGATACCTTGCAACGTGCTGTTCAGAAACGATCTACACCCCCTCGTACTCTTACGGATTTATTGACAGCCCTGCATGGTTCATGGTGTCAGCTCCCTCCAGCGCTACTTCAGACATTAGTCGAGTCCATGGCACATCGTGTTGCTGCACTTTTGCGTGTTCGCGGGGGCCCTACAAGATATTAGGTAGGTGTACCAGTTTCTTTGTCTCTTCAGTTTATTTAGCAATATGACATCAAGGTATGAACAAATTTGAGAAAAAAATATTTTATGGTATGCTTACATGCTACCAAGTTGTTGAATTCTCACGAAGAGCTGCTATCAAGTAACTTTTGTGTACGACAAGTACATGGCACTAAATACAAGGCCGTCCGCACTCGGAGCGATTGAAAAGGAACGCAACGTGCAGGCGATCTACGTTGACAGCTGGTTGCCGACTATCTGGCAACGCAGTTCCGCACACGGGCCGACTCAGAACTGGGAAACTGCAGTCGCTGTGTGCGAGCATGGAAGAGAGGGAGTAATGTTCGTCGCACCCGAGCATCTTTTGGCTGCACTTGGCTTGTCGAGCACAAAAAAATGGTTCAAATGGCTCTGAGCACTATGGGACTCAACTGCTGTGGTCATCAGTCCCCTAGAACTTAGAACTACTTAAACCTAACTAACCTAAGGACATCACACACAGCCATGCCCGAGGCAGGATTCGAACCTGCGACCGTAGCAGTCGCACGGTTCCGGACTGCGCGCCTAGAACCGCGAGACCACCGCGGCCGGCTGTCGAGCACAAATTCAAGTTCAGAGGAAGATGCGGTTCTCTGTTATTACCATACAAGAAGAAGAAAACGAAGAAAAGTCTGGATTCGTTTGTACACCGAAAGAAATATAAACTGCAGGTGATATGCAGCAGCCAAGAAGCTGTAATAGATGCTTATAGCTTTTTATAGAACGAATAATGAGTGCTACAGTTATTTGGCGCAGTTGATTTCTTCCGACTTAATACGTCGTTGCCTTCATTTTGAAAACCTAAATATCTTGAGAATAATACACACGGAAATGTGGTGATGGTGGTTTTTACTCGTTAAATCACTTGTATGTGAACACCGTTGTATTTACAAGTATCAGAGATTTGTGGTTTTTGGCTGTTCGTTTCCACTTCACAGTGTAATTTTATAGAACGATAAAGGCTGCTAGTCACACAACATTATACTATCGGTATGATTTACAAAAATGGTTCAAATGGCTCTGACCACTATGGGACTTAACTGCTGAGGTCATCAGTCCCCTAGAAGTTAGAACTACTTAAACCTAACTAACCTAAGGACATCACACACATCCATGCCTGAGTCAGGATTCGAACCTGCGACCGTAGCGATCGCGCGGTTCCAGACTGTAGCGCCTAGAACCGCTCGGCCACTCCGGCCGGCGGTATGATTTACAAACCTTCTTTACATTTGCTTCCATTGACATACCGGTAATTTTGTCTTAAACAGTAGACGTGAAGTACACTATACAAGTCATATGAAATTCTTTTCCCGCTTCAACCGTGTTTTCTCTGTCAAATAAATCTTTGGTAATCTGGACCTCGCGGTTGCATAAAATTGGATATTTGTCGACTTCCCGTACAAAGCTAATGTTCACAACCTGCTCGTTCATTTTCATATTAAACCGCTACAGAGCTGTGTTCAAGGACACGATGCAGCTCAGATCGATTTCCAAGGCGAGCGCCGATCGTTGGAGGCTGTTTGGTAACACGTTGCCGACTGGCGAGTTACTCTGCAATTGCACCGTCTGTGGAGCCTTGTTAACAACTATACAGGAAGTGATTCGCTACCAATCCGTTACCAACTCAAGTCGGCAACGTTGTCGCTCCGTGTGCGGAGGATCCAAATTGTCTGTCCAAAAGTAATTTCCGCCACAAAGTGGTTGAAAAATTGTCACTACAGTTTTTCCACATCTTTGACCCACGTAGCACGAAAACGGTAAATGAAACTGTCTTAACGTTGAAACTTCCTGGCAGATTAAAACTGTGTGCCGAACCGAGACTCGATCTCGGGAACTTTGCCTTTCGCGGTCAAGTGCTCTACCATCTTTTTTTTTTTTTTTTTTTTTTTTTTTTTTTAAAAGAAAATATGTAGCATCACACAAGATTTGAATTCTTTACCTTTCGCTTACTAACCCAACGCCTTTTTTTTTTTTTATTAAGGCGTCTTTCAGTTACAACAAACCAAATTAGAAAATTACAGCCGTAGCAACAACAGAACAAGAGTTTCTTCTAAACTATGAACAAGAATTTGAAACAAATAGTGTGATGATAGCTAATAACGAAAGAAAAATGTAACCAAATCCCGCACGCCATTCCATGTGCATGGCCCCTCGGCGTACAGATTCTATGTTCCAAATTGTTACAACATTTCGCGGCGTGTGGAGCCCCATGTCGGCGGTCATCCTCTGCCCGGTACCCCCCAACTGGGAGGGGGGTTGTCGAAGACACTGCGCAAATAGTTCACAAATAGCTGTCGGTATCGGGGTGTACACTCAAGTGTGCTATGACTGTCCTGGAGAAATTGCCAGTAATCAAGCACCATCTTCTCATCATCGCGAAAGAGGTAGTATATGGACATGCCTTTAAACCATGTGAGAGCGTGAGTCTTCGCAGGTGGGAAATAAGTATCCTCTGGACAAAGGAGGAGCCGTGGCTCAATTGTGCGAGGCGCGATACGTAGGTAGCAGGCGAGGATCTTCTGCACTAGCAGCCATACCTCCAACGCCGATCCACATGTTAAACGGTGTTCGTCAGTATCCACGAGGTGGCAACGTGGGCAAAGGGGGGAATCCGTCATCCCAATAGCGTGCAGCCGTTGTCGTGTTACAAACTTCCCGTTCACCACCTGGTACCACACGGCTCGTACCCGCGTGGGGAGGAACGGCTTCTGGACCGCTCTCCACACTGCCGGCCATAGGGTCGTAGGGCTCTTCCTCTCAATCACATTCCGAGGTATGGACCTTAGCAGCAGTCTGTAAACGTCTCTCGCCTTGGGAGTGCGAGTGTTGGGAAGGTCTGGGTGCACGTAACTATATTCAAGAATAAATGCCGAGAGGTGCGAGAGTGAAGGTGTAATGTGCGCAACCGTGACAGGTGGCAGAAGAGACGCCGGCAGCAATTCCTCTAACAGACGTCCCGTAAGGGAAGCATCTTTGTGGGTCCACAATTTCATCATTGTGCCCAAGTATAACGCTGTAGCTCTTGCTCGTACATTTATAAGTCCCAGTCCGCCATCACGCGGAGGAAGGGTGAGTGTTTCGTAGCGGACTTTGAATAGGTGTCCGGCGGTAAGGTAATATCCAAACGCTGCTTGCAATCTGTGTGCCATCGCTGTCGATATCCGTAGGACCTGGGCCATGTGGATCATCTTAGTCGCCACGTGAAGGTTGAGGTATTCCACACGCTGTAGGAGGTCCATCCGTCGAAGTAAGTTCCGGCGAACTTCTGTGCGTATGGCCTGTAGTAATCGTGCATAGTTCATTGCAGCCGTGCGGCGCACATCCTGTGTAAATGTTATGCCCAAGAACCGGATCTTGTTAACTAGTGGGAGTGGGGCTAAAGTGTCCTCCTGTAGACCTCTCCCAATCGGCATCGCTGCCGACTTGGCCACATTCATGAAGCTGCCCGCTGCCAATCCATAGCGATTGATCCATTGTAACACCGATCGTACCTCGTCACCAGATCGGACAAGTAATAGAAGGTCATCAGCATATATCCTGCAGTGAAAGGTGTGATCCCTCAATGACATTCCCGAGAGCCTGTTTTTCAACCCTCCGACAAGTGGTTCGAGTGCGATCGCGTAAAGGATCATGGAGAGTGGGCATCCTTGGCGAACTGACCGTCGGATCGGAAAGGGACCCGCAATCCGTCCATTCACCAGCACACGGGATGCAGCTCCACGGAAAAGGCGTTGAAAGATGTCGAGAAAGTCAGGCGGGAAGCCCATGCGGGCCATAACGGACAGAAGGAACTTGTGGTGAACTCTGTCAAAGGCGTGGTCGAAATCAATGGTGATCAGAGCAGCTCGAAGGCGACAGCATGTGGTGATGGCTATTAAATCCCTGCATTCGCTGGTTGCCGTTTGCATGTTGGTCACTCCGCCCTGTGTCGTTTGCTCCATTGAGAGGAGTAGGGGCAGAACCTGCTTTATGCGGCTGGCGAGTAGTCGGGCGAAGATTTTATAGTCCGAGTTGAGCATTGTAATGGGCCTGTAGTCCTCGACCGTCCGACCTCTGGAAGGCTTGTGTATCGGTATAAGGAGACCTTCCACGAGTGTAGTCCGTGGGAACCGGGGGTCATCAGTTCTTGATACATGCTGATCCATCGGGGCATCATGAGATCGCGGAAAGTCCGATAAAACTCGAGCGGCAGTCCGTCTGGCCCGGGAGATTTGTTGAGTGCTCCCTTGTTAAGCGCGTCCTCGATGTCGTCCCGTGTAATTCCACCTAACAGCGTCGCCGCTGCTGCATTGTCGAGGGTGTGCGACACGTGCTGCAGTATGTCGTGATCGTCCGCTTCCTCTTCCTCTGTATTCACCTCGTCGTAAAACTGGCGATAGTGATCTGCAAAGGCTTCTGTAACCGCGGCCTGAGTCAGTACGACCCTACCACCTGGCAATACGAGGTCCGTGATCAGCTGCTGTCGGCGTCGGCGGCTGTCGAGCACGATGTGATGCATAGACGGGTTTTCTCCTTCCGCTCGGTCGTGACGTCGCGATCGCACGACGACCCCCTCCAAACGTTTCCTCGTAAGAGACAATATTTGACCTTTAATTCGGCGGCTTTCCATTTGTCGGTTTGGAGATGGTGGTTGGCCGTCGAGTTCGCGAAGCATCGTGTAATAGAAGTCCAATGTGTGACGATGCCAAGCTGCGATATCTTTACCGAATTGAGTTAGCACACACCGAAACGCTGGTTTTGCACAGTCCACCCACCATGCTAGAGTCGAAGGATATCGGGGAAGACGACGTTCGCAATCCAGCCATGTTTTGGCGATAATTCGACGGCATTCCGGGTCTTGAAGATGTGCCACATTCAGCTTCCAGGGTCCTCGGCTGCGCCATATTCGCTGCTGTTGTAGAGTGAGTGTGCATATGAAAGCGCTATGATCGGAGAAGGCAAGCGGCCAACGTTCGGCGTCCAATACTCCCGGCGCTAGAGCTCGTGAGACATAAATGCGGTCTAGGCGACTGGCCGAGTGACTAGTAAGGTATGTTGGCCCGGGACGGTCACCGTGCACTGTCTCCCACGTGTCAGTGAGAAGCAGATCACGAACCAGGAGCCGAAGTTCTTGACAAGTCGAGAAGTGTGGGACTTGGTCTTTGGGGTGGAGCACACAGTTAAAGTCGCCGCCGAAGATATATTGATCGTAGCGGCTGATAAAGAGGGGGGCGATATCCTCCGAGTAGAACAGCGATCGTTCGCGGCGTTGGTCAGTTCCTGATGGAGCGTAGATGTTAATGATGCGTGTGCCCAGTGCTGTGATCGCCAGCCCCCTTCCTGACGGAAGGTAAGTCACTTCTTCGATGGCAATTCCGTCGCGCACTAGTATTGCCGTACCGCTGCCATTCCGGTCCGCCGGTGACATATGTGTCACGTAACCGTAGAAAACGGGGAGGGCCGCTATATACACTTCTTGCAACAGGGCAATGTCAACATCCGAAGAACGAAGCATCTCACGCAGCAACTGGATCTTCACTGCCGTTCGTATCGTGTTGAGGTTGAGCGTGGCGATACGATATGCTTGTTGCCGAACCGCAGGTGTTAAGTTATCCATTAAGACTGGAATTGCTTATGGCGCTTCTGACTCTATTGACACCTCCGCATCCCCACAAACCGCACCTGCCGTCCTTTCTAGAGAGCCGGCGCCAATGGCGTGGGCCCTGTTGGCGTAACTTGCATGGTTCCGTCGTCGTCGTGGTCATCCGCCCACGTCGGGGAACTCAATGCAAGATCTGCTTCCCTAGCGTCCTCAGGACTCGGCATGGGTGCTTGCACTCCAGAAGGTGGTGGGCAGCATCTGTCCTGCATATCGGCATCCGATGTTGCCACTGTAGGTATATGTGGTTTGTCCTCAGTTCCGTTCGGTGGTGCCACACTGCAGCAAATGGCGGCTGCCTCTGTGGTAGCGTCGTCATTGAAGGTGGAGTCTTCGTCCTCTGGAGGCTGCGTCGCATCCCGTTCGGAAGTTGCTCTACGCCTCCGCTTCCGTCGCTTCGGGGAGCGTTGCTTCCTGGAGTGTCCTTCTGTGTCAGACGACGGCAAAGATTCCCGACGTTCCGGCACAAAGGCAGCTGTAGGCACAATAAGCGAGTCTACGGCCATGCTATCGTCATGTATGTTGTTATCCGTCGACGGGGGCGGCGGCATCGGAATTGAATCCGTAGCTTGTGGAACGGGTGTGTCGTCATCGCCCTGTATTGGAGGATGGAGCCGCGACCCAACAGTGGATGTCGGCTGTCGTGAAGTGGTAGCTGTCGTGAGGGCTGCTGCATAAGTCACGGGAAGCAGCGTCGGCTGCGATGGCGGGTCTGCGTCAGCCGGCGGCAGTTGCGTGACTCGACGTTGGAGACATTCTGATCTAAGGTGTCCCTCCTTCCCACAACCAGAGCAGGTCTTTGGTTGCCCATCGTAGATGACGATGGCACGGCAGCCACCGATAGTCAGATATGAAGGTACATGTCTTTTAAGTTCTATTCGGACCTGGCGGACTCCATCCAGCACAGGATATGTCTGGAATTGCGTCCATTTTTCCGCAATATGATCATGGACCGTGCCGTAGGGGCGCAGCGCTGTCACGACGTCCTCCGCCGGTAATTCGAAAGGAAGTTCGAAAATTCTGATCGTGCGAAGTCCCATGCCAGAATAATCGACGTGTACAGTCCCCACATTGCCATCAGCATGGCAGAAACGGAGGCCCTGTTTCGTGTCCCGAAGGATCCGTTCACATGTTGCGTCGTTGATGATCTTGACATATACGATACTACTCACAATGGACAAGTGAATGCCGAGAATGTCGGTCGCCGGAATTTTAACTTCTTCCCGTGGAAATCGTTCGACTTCGAGGGCTTTGGGCCGTGCAAATTCGTTGCGGAACGTAAATTTGAGCGTCGATTTTCGGTATTGGTGCGCCATGGTGATCTATATGCTGAGTACGGCACGCGCGAAACGGCCGAGTACGATGTAAACAACACAAGCGCTCGCTCCGCGGCAGGAACACAAACAGCGCGTCCTCACCGCAGCACAGCCAAAGGCCAACACCATCTGAGCTACCCAAGCACGACTCACGTCCCGTTCCCACAGCTTCACTTCTTCCAGTACCTCGTCTCCTACCTTCCAAACTTTACAGAAGCTCTCCTGCGAAACTTGCAGAACTAGCACTCCTGAAAGAAAGGATAATGTGGAGACATGGCTTGGCCACAGCCTGGGGAATGTTCCCAGAGTGAGATTTTCACTCTGCAGCGGAGTGTGCGCTGATATGTAACTTCCTGGAAGATTAAAACTGTGTGCCAGACAGAGACTCGAACTTGGGACCTTTGCCTTTCGCGGGCAAGTGCTGTACCATCTGAGCACTAGCAGAAATGACAGCAAGGGAAAACCAGTACACATAACCATTCCCACCGCCCCAGAGCGCAACAAAAATACCCCACTCTTCTTAACAAACGCGTGGGGGGGGGGGGGGGGGGGGGGCTGCAGCTGCTTTTGCTAGTCCTGTGACAGGCAGTAATGCTGCCAGCTATTGTCTCCTAAACGGGAGCTGAGAACCAGCGAGCATTTCAAGGGGATGTGGGGCAAGACTCGTGAGCGCAAATCTTCGATGTCAACGAAAGCACTATGGAGATCGATACTTAGGACTGGAGGCCGCCACAGTCCATGGCTCGATGGCCAATCCCTGACGTAACAGCCGCCACACGACGCTTCACTGACCTGGCGGCATTGCAAGATGAGCGCATTCTGTCCTTCCGCTGCTGACGAGGCGTTGCTGCGCCAGCCCGGCTGTGGCGCGGCGCTTTGGAAGAAAATCGTTTATTACTGCCTAATAAATGTTTTATTATTAATGATGCTTTCTTGGCGCTCTCGAGTGTAACTAGATTCTTACCACAGCACCCCACCCCTCCTGACGATTGTACGAGTCTGGGACCGGACTGCTATAGCTATTTTCCTTCCTATTCTGCTCAATTATTAAGCGAGAAAAAATGGCTGTCCTTACAACTTTAAAAGCGTTCTATCTCTCTTGTTGTTCACTTGATCCCTAAGCGAGACATATCCATGATGCTAGAATGATGCAGTCTTCCTCGAATTTACCAAACTGGGTTTCGCAAGAGCTACGTCATCTTTCTTCCAAATGGGGCCAGAGAAACTCTGTTTTACTTTAGTCCGGGCTACACTGACCTGTTACGATCCTAACAGCGCTGCTCTACATTAATTCGAAGAATATTGCCTTGCCAGATTGATAAGGCCCCCAAACCGTGGAATAAAAGTCTGGGATTGTTCGCACTAGTGTCTGGTATGTGATTTACTTTGCAAATGTATTGAATTTCTCAAAACCCTTCCAACAAATTGAAAATTCCACTCCTCTTCTCTAATATTGATTCTACTGTGTCGTCCCATTTGGCATAACCTCTAACCAATTATACGATACGGCGTGCTCAAGATGTTCACAAATAGTCTCCTAATCGGATAATACTGAGATCTTTCTCTTTGTTAAGTTATCTGTATTTAAAGAAAGCAACATCTCACTAGATCAAGTCTAAAT
Organism: Schistocerca nitens; assembly: GCF_023898315.1. Classification (NCBI taxonomy): domain Eukaryota; kingdom Metazoa; phylum Arthropoda; class Insecta; order Orthoptera; family Acrididae; genus Schistocerca; species Schistocerca nitens. The sequence goes on along the minus strand of NC_064619.1, from coordinate 511,971,035 downwards.
GTTGTCCAAGTGTTTCCTGTAAACAACAGCGTCGTCAGTGAATAGTCTGCTAGTGCTGGTGATTTTATTTGACAAAGCTTTTACGTCTACTGAAAACATCAGAGGTCCTATTACTCTCTCTTGTGGCACACCCGATGTTACTTTCGTTTCTGTTGAACGTCATTCGTCTGGTACTGTAAGATAACACTTTTTCGTGTATATTTTCACTGGTAGAATTAACGAATTTCGTTCGCAAGTTCGTGTTTTGTCTCCTGAAAATTTTCTCAGCACCCAAATGAAAAGTAATTTAAGTAAAAATGTTTTTAAACTGTTTTAAAAAGTAGGAGTAAAAGTTATTTTTGTTTTCTGTTTTTCATGCAGAAAATGAAAGAAAAACATGTTTGTTGTATGCCCTGGAGGAAAAGATGATCCGCGACAGATGAGACAATTGGCATCTGGTATAAGTGATGAGAATCACTCAGAGAAAACCATCGACTGTCGGCGCGAGTGACTTCTGTGAGTGAAATAAGTATGTAACTGGGCCAACGAAATTCTAAAATATCGCCATCAGTGTAATTAAAAAAAACTGTGATTTAAATGAATATTTTGTCCATAAAGGACGGCATTATGAGAACTGCGACTGTCTATAAATAAAAATAAAACAGTTTTCTGCGTCAGTCACTTATTTACTTTGCCACTACGCATTTCATTGATTCCGAGATAATCTTCAGGTGGAGAACTCTTTATTTACGTAGATGATATTGGTGAAGAGTACAGAAGTCTTTTCACAACAGGCGACCCAAGGCAGTGTAGGTTATGTTGCGTCTTGTGAGGGGCGGCAGAGTCGTAAAAAGTCTGCATACTGCGGCTATATATCATCTCCATAGTACATTATGTTTACAGTGTCACTTCGAAAATAAGTTATGTTGCGTCTTTTGAGGGGCGGTAGAGTCGTAAAAAGTCTGCATACTGTCTCCCGAATCTCCTCTCCACCGTACATTATGTTTACGCTGTCATTTCGAACATCTCTGAACCGCCACTTAAAAGACGCAACATAACCTACACTGCCATTGATCTGCTACTGTGAAAATACGTCTGTACTCTTCACTAACACCAGCTATGTAAATAAACAATTCTCCACCTGAAGAATATGGTGTGAACCATCGAAACGTGTGGTGGCGAAATAAACAAGTGACTGGCACAGTTCTTTTATTTGTACGTAACTTTAATTTATTTCCTTTGTGTAACAATAGCGTTATTATTAATTTCTGTGCTTTTATGTTACGAAGAGGGTGTTCTGGATTTTTTTGGAGTAATGATAGGTAAATTTTTGAGCATGAAGACTAAAAAGGATTTTTAGGTGAGTGCAAGAAAAGAAGGACTGTGAATAGATGCTCCGAGATTACTGTAAATGAGAATTGTAATTATTTGTAGGCGGTAAAACTGTGTAAATTATTGGAAAAACTTCTACTTTCCATTACCTGCTATCTTTTTAAAAAATCATACAATCAATTACAGCTTTGAAAGAGAGAGAAATTTCTGGAGTTTGCTGTTACTGTAAGTAATCAGTCCTTTAAATCGAATCACATTGCCCCTGCATGGGGCAGAATGCGATTTTCTTTCCAGAGAGCAACGCAGTTCGCTGTCTTATTATCACAAAAATACAAGTAAAAAAAGAAATCCATTTCATGATATTAACTTGCATAAGTAACTTACAACGTGGCAGTGGTGATGTATGTATATGTGGCAGTTCTGGCCTTCCAGAGTGGGACGCACAAAACACAGTGACAGTTTTCAAAACTATGGCTACATGTATTTTCTGCGACCTGCGCACTGCAGTATGCAACGCCCTAAACACGCCACGACAAATTAAAAAACAAGAAGAATGTTTTTGTCGTTAAATCTAGTCCTAAACCTTACTGCTCATTACAGTACTGACTGCAGACTTGCCTTACTTACTTTAGAATACAAGTTTTAGACTAGAATCCTGACGACGGCTTCTTCAAGAATTTATTGCACACAGTACTTCGTTTCGCTCGATGGACGAAGACCAATTACCATGGGTAATTTGGGTTTACAGTATAATGTAATGAGTTCTCTTATTCAAAGATTTACCAACCATATCACAAATCTACGGAGATACATTATATCTTGGCCGGTAGTTGCTGACGTGATAATAATGATAAGCACCTTCGAAAATATAGAAAAATGGATTTCCTGGGTATCGTGTATGAATAAAGCAAACTGTATTTCCCCTGAATTTACCTTCTTTTCCTCCGGGCATGTCATGACGTTGGAGCTCAGAATACCCTCTACAACCCTCTACAACAGACAGATGTCGGCAATATTGGTCTAAAATTCTGTAAAACTATTAGTTCAGTTACAAGATTATTAACACTGAACAAGTAATGGTTGCTATCGAGTGTGACTGATGGTCTTCTGGCTATACGCTATGTGATCAAAAGTATCCGGACACCTGGCTGAAAATTACTTATAAGTTCGTGGCACCCTCCATCGGTAATGCTGGAATTCAATATGCTGTTGGTCCACTCTTAGCCTTGATGACGCTTCCACTCTCGCAGGCATACGTTCAGTCAGGTGCTAGAAGTTTCTTGGGGAATGGCAGCCCATTCTTCACGGGGTGCTGCACTGAGGAGGGGTATCGATGTCGGTCGGTGAGGCGTGGTACGAAGTCTGCGTTCCAAAACATCCCAGATGTGTTCTATAGGATTCAGCTCAGGACTCTGTGCAGACCAATCCATTACAGGGATGTTATTGTCGTGTAACCACTCCGCCACAGGCCGTGCATTATGAACAGGTGTTCGATGGTGTTGAAAGATGCAATCGCCATCCCCGAATTGCTCTTCAATATTGGGAAGCAAGAAGGTGCTTAAAGCCGGCCGGTGTGGGCGAGCTGATCTAGGCGCTACAGTCTGGAACCGCGCGACCGCTACGGTCGCAGGTTCGAATCCTGCCTCGGGCATGGATGTGTGCGATGTCCTTAGGTTAGTTAGGTTTAACTAGTTTTAAGTTCTATGGCACTGATGACCTGAGAAGTTAAGTCCCATAGTGCTCAGAGCCATTTGAACCATTTTGAAAGTGCTTAAAACATGTAGGCCTGTGCTGTGATAGTGCCACGCAAAACAAAGAGGGGTGCAACCCCACCCCCCTCCCCATGAAAAACACGACCACACCATAACACCACCGCCTCCAAATTTTACTGCTGGGGCTACACACGCTCGCAAATGACGTTCGCCGGGCATTCGCCGTACCCACACCCTGCCATCGGGTCACCAAATTGTGTACTGTGATTCGTCACTCCACACAACGTTTTTCTATTGTTCAATCGCCCAACGTTTACGCTCCTAACATCAAGCGGGGCGTCGTTTAGCATTTACGGCGTGATGTGTGGCTATGAGCAGCCGCTCGCCCATGAAAGTTTTTTCAGCTCCCGTCTAACTGTCGTAGTAGTTTCAGTGGATCCTGATGCACTTTGTAACTCCTGTGTGATGATCTGGATGGATGTCTGCCTATTACACTATACGAGCCTCTAAAACTGTCGGCGGTCTCTGTCAGTGACCAGACGAGGTCGGCCTGTATGCTTTTGTGCTGTATGTGTCCCTTCACGTTTCCACTTCACTATCACGTCGGAAACAGTGTACCTAGGTATGTTTAGGAGTGTGGAAATTTCACGTACACACGTATCACCTGACCACGTTCGAAGTCCGTGAGTTCCGCGGAGCGCCCCATTCTGATCTCTCACGATGTCTAACGACTTCGGAGGTCGCTGATATGGAGTGGCTGGCAGCAGGTGGCAGCAAAATGCACCTATTATGAAAAAAATATGTTTTTGGGGGTGTCCGGATACTTTTGATCACATAGTGTATTTCTAACTGTATTCATCGAAATTTGGGAGACTGTCCAGTTCTATGAATTAGCCAGGTTGCTCAGTCCTTCGAGTGTATCATGCAATTTATGCAATGTAGAGTGTTGTCTTCTGAGTGAAATGGATGCTGGATTCTACTTGGAAAAATAAGTAATTCTGCTGCTCTTTGACATTTCATTTGTGACAAATAGTTAGTAGATTGGATTTTGGGTGTGTGTATTTGGGTCTTATCTTTTATGAAGCACCATTATTATGTAAATGCCATACGATCGAATCGCTTGTATGTTATCTTCTTAAAATATGATTTGCTGTCTAGGCAGGCCACGGAACAGCTAGCAGAAAATAAATTTGCATCTACTTATTGTGAGAGAGGAGAAGAGTTTAATTTCCCAAATTAAATCGAAGTTATAAGTAATGGATGAACTCTTTCTTTCGATTCAAACTATGTAATTATTTTAAGTTACAAACGCTGTGGCAGAACTCATTTCGTTTCGAATAATTTCCGGGAATTCAGCCAGGTAACACTTTCAGCGACCACCGATATTTCGGCGGGGGTACGCCCCGCCATTTTCAAGGCAGTTTGCCTTGAAAATGGCGGGGTGTTCTCCCGCCTAAATATCGGTGGTCGCTGAAAGTGTTACCTGGCTAAATTCCCGGAAGTTATTTGAAAGTTATATACGCCAGGAGAAACTCAGGTCTCTCATTTTGTTTGTTCCTACATTAGTTCGTTTCACCTACATCTTGGTATACACTATGTGACCAAAAGTAACCGGACATTTATAAGTGGACATTAAGACGGGTTGTGTCCACCCTTCGTCTTTATGGCGGCTTGAAATCTGTGGACACTTTCAGTGAGGTGTTCGAATGTCTGTTGAGGAACCGCAGCCAGTTGTATCTTAAGAGCCGAAAACAGGGAAGACGCTGATGTTGAATTCAAGGGTCTGGAGCGAAGTCGACGTTGTAACTTATCTCAAAGCTGTTCCGTTTGGTTCAGCTCGGGACTCTGGGCAGGCCACTCCATTTCAGTAATGTCTCTGTACAAAAGCGATTGCCTCACAAATGCTGTTTTATGACAGGATACATTGTTATGCTGGCACAATCATCGCCTCCGAATTGTTCCTCTAGTGTATGCAGTACACAATGCCATAAAATGTGTTCTTGTCCTTCTGGATTTACCGATATCTTAAGCGCAATAAGGGGAACACACTTGAAACTTCCCCTTTAAACAATTTTACAAGACTGTGCTTAAGCTGAAACACAATATTTTTAGCGCAACGCAATCTGACTTTCAAAAATCCATACAAAAGAATGGCCCTGACTAACATTAACCTATACGTTTCACAAATCACTTACCTCACAAAAATCTTGGTTACTCGAGCTACTGCAATAAATCAAGCGCCACTACTGCCAGCTAAATAAAAGATTCAAACTACTGAAGGTACTAACTACTGATAGGCTTAGCAAATGAAAGATTTTAATAGAGAACAAACAATGTATTTACCTCAATAGTCATAATATATATAGCAGTTCATGACAAATTTCAAAACTCCGCCATCTCTCTCCCCACATCCACCACTGCTGGCGGCTCACCTCAAACTGCGCAACGCTACGCGCTGTTCACAGCCAGCTGCCTAACACTACGATGGCGAGTATTACAACAATGCAAAGCAGCCACAGACTGCACACAGCACAGCCAGTGATTTTCATACAGAGGTGGCGTTACCAATAAAAAAACCTAAACAGCCTACTTACATAGCCCCCATGCTCCCCACAAAAAATTTTACAAATTGTTTTGGGCACTGGGCAATACATATTTGTTAAAATTTTTCATAATCGTCATTACAATAACAAAGAAATCAAATGCACACACTTATTGATACAATGTTGGTCAAAAGCTAAAATTTTCTCACAGTCCATAAAGATAGTTCTGATCATTCATCATAATAGTAATTACAGTTTTTTTCACAAAGTCTCATTAGTAAAAGAAATTGCACACAGAAGTAGTGGATTTCCATGCAGTCTTGAAGAAGTAGTATTGTCCTTCCAACGGAAAGACAGTGCTGACTCTTGACATGCAGACAGGTAATGGTCCACAACAAAGCAAACCCACAGCAGAGTCAGTCGAAGTTTTGAAGAGTATTGGTAGGTAGGTTATCACAGAGCAGACCCACTGTAGTCCTGGTAGAGATTACGGTATTGGTGGGCCGCCAGAGGTGCAGACCCACTGCAGTCCTTGTAGAAATAATGGTATTGATGGATCATCAAAGATGTAGACCCACTGTAGTCCTTGTAGAGATGGCCAGCAGCCATCTGGTGTGACTGTGCAGGTGCACAATCACCATTGAAGAGTCTTGCGGGTAATATAGCAAGTCCATAACCACCACTTGTGCACTCACAAAGTTTTTGGAATTGTCCTTAGAACCAGCAATGCTGTTATCCAGTCCCTTGCTGAATTATTAACACACGTGCAAACACTAACAGTTCCTACTTCTCACATATTGTCCATATACTATGACCAACAGAAACGTGTGCATTGAAATGTAACTTACAAGTTAATAATTTGATGAACTGGTGTCAATTACAATTTTATAACATAAGAATACAATTACAAAGGTACAAAATACATCATTAAAGAACATAACAATACAGACAACATTTGTAGTAATAGGGGCTTTACAAAAGAATCGAAATAACATATACATCAGTGTTACAGGAATTATGACATGAGTACATACATAAAAGATCAGAATGACTTTCGAAACATCAACTTCACACATGAGCATGAAAACAAAACAGAATAAATAATGTCTAAACATCTTTACAAAGTAAATAACACAGTATTAGAAAAATTCTACAACAGAACAACATCAGCTAAACACATAAAGACAGGAAAAACACAAATATACAAGAGTACACAAACACATAGTGGGATAACACAAGGAAAGGACAGGGTTTCTTTTACTGCAGTATTTTGCAAACAAAACTTTCTTTACTTCTCGGAGATCTCCCTTCGTTCTTCATTATTTCCAAAAAGTCCTATCTATACCTGCTTTCTGTACTTTTTTCGTATGACTTCTCAATGCATTTCATTGCAACTCATTCTCTTATATAGTCTACCCCTGTTAAGCTAACTTAAATCTACTGAGCTCAGATGCTAAACTAAGGGACGAGGCAATGCAGCAGCGCAAAACAATTAACACAAACAGCAATGACAAAATATTCAAATTCACAAAGCAAGCAGCAATATTACAACTAATATAACGCAATGAGCAGCAAACAAGAAAAATAAATCAGTAGTAAAATGGCTTAACAGAGTAATACAAAGTCAAATTCAGTAACATTATGCCTGGCAAACAGCAACAGCAAATAAAAAAAAACTTATATCTAAACATGACATAGCTCAAGCAGAAAAAATATTGCACTAAAAATGGCCATGTCTAATACCTATGTCACATCTTAACACTAGAGTGATGCATCAGGAGAACTTACACTAGCAGATAAGTTACCAAATCGTAAAGAAATTATTTATGCAATTCCTGTGAAGGGAAATGTCTATTTATGTGCCCTTGTTTTCTTGGAAGTAGATCATAAATTTCTTATTGACTGGATCTGTAGGCATAAAATAACTATATTAGTACATATATTAAATTTTATTTTAACCAATGCTACAATGCAGCTAGAAACTAGATACTAAACAAAATGAGCAAATATGTACAAAGGAAGGCTTCCAGGTTCGTATCCTGGCAGGGTCGCCATATGAAACTTCCCCTTTAAACAATTTTACAAGACTGTGCTTAAGCTGAAACACAATATTTTTAGCGCAACGCAATCTGACTTTCAAAAATCCATACAAAAGAATGGCCCTGACTAACATTAACCTATACGTTTCACAAATCACTTACCTCACAAAAATCTTGGTTACTCGAGCTACTGCAATAAATCAAGCGCCACTACTGCCAGCTAAATAAAAGATTCAAACTACTGAAGGTACTAACTACTGATAGGCTTAGCAAATGAAAGATTTTAATAGAGAACAAGCAATGTATTTACCTCAATAGTCATAATATATATAGCAGTTCGTGACAAATTTCAAAACTCCGCCATCTCTCTCCCCACATCCACCACTGCTGGCGGCTCACCTCCAACTGCGCAACGCTACGCGCTGTTCACAACCAGCTGCCTAACACTACGATGGCGAGTATTACAACAATGCAAAGCAGCCACAGACTGCACACAGCACAGCCAGTGATTTTCATACAGAGGTGGCGTTACCAATAAAAAAACCTAAACAGCCTACTTACACACTCTAATCTTGAAAAATACCCCTATACCCTAATACCACGTCCTCCGTATCTCACTGTTGGCGCTTCCCGTGCGCTCTGGGGCGGCGGGGATGGCTATGTGTACTGGGTTCCCCTTGCTGTCATTTCTACTAGTGACTTCAGGCGCTCGCAACTTCACCTTTCAGAAGCTCATTTCTGTTGGCTTGGCGCGTGAATACTTATTGTTGGTGGTAGCTAACCTTTATTGAGAGACATTGTTTTGTCACTTGTATGATGGTATCTCTCGGCTTCCGTGGTGTCAATAAGCTTCACTTGCAGACTCAGGTGATCGATCGTTTCCCCGTGCTGCGCTAGCTTCCGTGTTTACCGCAACTCGCTCACGATTTCCCACTAGGTGGCAGTCAACACAGATGGTTCGGCTTCCGAGAGCTGCCAAGGTAGAACTTGGAGGAAATTTTAGTGCTCGCCGGGGATACTATTCTGGGGTGTAACATCACTACTATTAGCACAAACATCCTTTCACCATTCGCTGTGCAGTGTTTTGCGAAGTATACCAGGCCTGGCTATAGAATTACGGGACTGATGCTGTCACAGAGTAAGTACACATGTGCCAAAGATGAACGACCAAAAACTGCGAAGCGTGAAGCCTTCGCAGCTCTCGCATGCGGCATCTCTGGTGTCTGTGGACAAATTAGTGTGACCGTGGCCTTCGTATGTGTAACAGCTGTTATCCTGTTTTGCCGAAACCACATATTTCACACATGATGGCAGGTAACGCTCTCCAGGAATTCGCGAAACCCACATGCTCCCTTCAGATTGTCACAGGGAATAACGTGATTCATCACTCAAAATCATTCGTTCCTAGTCAATCACTGCTCAGTAGCATCGCTGTTTACACTTCTTCTACGGTCGCATTGGAAAAAGTCTGAGGTCATCAGTCCCCTAGAACTTAGAACTACTTAAACCTAACTAACCTAAGGACATCACACACATACATGCCCGAGGCAGGATTCGAACCTGCGACCCTAGCAGTCACGCGATTCCGGACTGAAGCGCCTAGAACCGCTCGGTCGCATTGGAAACATGTGGTTTTATGAGGAGTGGCTCGACCAGTGTAACCCATTCTTTGTAACTCCCTACACACAGCCACTGCACTGGCTGGAACACTGGTAGCACTCTGGAACTCACAAGTAATTCCTTCCACTAATTTCATGCGATATTTCGCACTCATCCTTCTCAAAGTTAGACGTTGCCTCTCCGTCACTGCATGAGGTCTGTTTGGTCTTGGCATAGCTGTTGTTGGTCCTTTGCGCTCCCACTTCACATCACCAACAGTTGACTTAGGCAGCTTCAGAAGCGTTGAAATGTCTTTGATATATTTGTTTCTCAGGTGAAATCCAACGACTAATCCCCCTCCGAAGTCACTAAGCTCTCTTGACAGACACACTTTGTAGGTATTGCTTCCCTGTTGACAACGCAAAGCTCCCTACTCAGTTTATACTTGCGTGCCCGTCTCTCGTCACATTCCGTGTCCCATTCCGCACTATATAAGGGTTTTCCGTATACTTTTGATCAGACATTGTACTGCTGCTGGCTTTTATCTGAACTGACATGACTTAGTTTATCAAAAAATAGATTCCCACTGTCCTTGATAACGATGATGGATACGATATAACTACTGTAATGTCTAGCCTCACTGATGTGATCACCTGTCAGAAGCCTGAATAACCACCTTTGGAACGCGAACTACCTCGAGTCGACTGAGTTAAAATTCTCGGAGTCTGCTGGCCAGAGACGACGGTAATGTCATCCTGATGTTCTTAGACTAGACACGTACACTGCAAGCTGTGTGACTTGTCACTTTGTCCTGCAGTAGATGCCATCATGCCGAGGAAAAGCAAACTGCACGTAGGGGTGAGCATGATCAACAAGGATCAATGCATACGTCTGTTGATCCACTGTGTCTCCCAGAATGACGATATCACCAAGGGGATGACACGAAAACATTCCCCAGACCATAAAACTCCCTCCTTGTTAACAGAAGTTTCACCCTAAACACGACGACGGCCGTCTGTCCGATAGAGCATAAGACATGAGTCATCTGAAAAGGTCACCTGTCGACACTCAGTGGTCCTCCACTTACGGTACTGGCATGCTAATTCCAGCCTTCGTCGCCGATGAACAGGAGTCGACATGGACGCGTGAACCAGGCGCCAGCTACGGAGGGCCATAAGCACCAACGTTCGCTGAACGGTCGTAGAGGAGATATTAGTTTTTAGCTCCTTGGTTCATGTGGGCGGTCAGTTGCTCAACAGTTGCATGTCTATTCGCTAGTACACATCTTCGCAGTCGTCATTCAAAGCCGTCGTTCACCCCTGTCATCTATGGCCCGTGATGTACCACAATTGCTTCGGCTTCTGTTTTGGATAGCTACATTTTGCCATGTGCAGCATACTTTAACCACGGTGGTACGCGAACAGTTTACAAACTTATCCGTTTCGGAGATGGTTCCACCCTTGTCCTGAAAGCCAATGATCATGCCCTTTTGGACGCCAGGTAAATCACTTCGTTTCAGCATTACGGCAACGACTACACTGTTCTTGGCGTCCTCTCCCCGTCCACCCCTCCATCATCCCATTGCGAGATGCTGTATACAGCCTCCACTGGTAGTGCGGCCATTTGCAGTCTGTGAATGGTTATTGCGCGTAGACGTCGGACGTAGACGGTGGTCACATAATGTGACCGGACCGCGTATTCTCCTGTGTCTTCCCGCTCTGGATGGCAAAACGGTAATCCTTTTTGGCCGAAGCTTCCTCTCTCTTCTAAAAGAAGCATTAAATCTTCGTTTCATTATTCGCCCCGCAGGGCTCTTCCCGGTTTTTACTCATTAAAGTTTCCCAGTTCTACGTGAAAAGGCCAGCTCAGGTCATTACGTCCCGCTACCGGACTGCCTCCTTCCGTGACCGGAGGACGAAAGCTCTGCTAGCGGCCGTGGAGGTGTGAGGCTAGCTCCACCCCCCCCTTCCCCCCACTCCCAGGCAAGCAGGCAAGAATTACCCGGGACATTAGTCCTTCTAAAAGCAAAGTGGTGAGGCGCGCCGTTTCTGCGGAATTACGCGCCACAGTTTCGCAATCATGGCGCTGTAGACCTGGACTGTAAAACGCAGAGCTGTCGTTCTGGCGACACCTGGGTGCTAATGGGGCCACGAGCAGGCCTCTCCTCCGTGGTGGCTGCGTCTGCCTTGGGTAGACGCCTTAGTTCCAGCACCATCTAACCTGACCGAGAGGGCCGACCCGAAACTTCGCCGCCTTTCTACCACTTTGAACCGTGATTTATTTTCAAAGAATATTCTTAAGAATTTTTTTTGTTTACTAGCGATTCATGACGAACATTAACACATTTAATCACACTATGTAAGCATGGAAGTAGTTGCCAGGGAGTAACTGATGAAATCATAAACAAATTCCTTTTAACAAATGGGAATTTTATTCACTTTAATAGTGCCTAAAAGCATTTTTTAAAAGAAACAGATTTAAAATTATAATCAGAATGCACCCTCTAAATATCAAAGCTACAATGTATTCAGAGGCAGAAAGAAACAAGTTTTGACTGTATGAGCTTTCGGGCAGAGAACCTTGCCGCTCCCTTTTGACACGGCCGCAGTTACGACCGCTCACAACAGCCTCTGAAAGACTACACTGGTGCAAATCTGCAAAACACCAGATAACTTTAAACTAAGAGTTTTAACAATTTACACAATCACACAAACTATGCACCCCTCGTAGGAGGGATGGAAATGGTACAAAACACTAACAATTAAAATATTAACCTTGCCACCGAAGGTGCAACTTGATTTTAACTCCTAAGAAAAGTCTCACGGTGAAAGGGAGGCCACTTTATATACTAAAATGATCATTTAAATAAAAGCCCATTAAATGCAATCTTATATAAAATTCTACAAGGTTGGCCAAACATTAGTTAAGATGCTCTACAGTACACAGATACCCCCTCTCAAGATCATAGGAAATAATATCAAAGTTTCCAAAGATCGAAACATATTTCAGGTATTAGGCCGTTACACTCCAAGCAACAAATTCGTTATCACACCAAATCCGACAAACATGACAGAGGCAGCTACTAACGTACGGTAGATTGATAGGGAGATTACTGAACAACCCGAATCGCAGGTTGCTCTAACCCGCCCCTACTCCACGAGGGAAAAACGGACTACCCAATTTATAAACAACCACCTTCCCGCAGGTGGGCAAACGGAAAAGAATGGTGGGACGACCCCAAAGCAAAACGGCTGGTGACCTCACCAAGAAAACAAGTAGAATTTAACAAGAGTAAATCAAACAACATATCACCAATCACTTAACTTCTAATAAACTGCGATTTCTGGAGAAGACCTGGCGCAGCACCCCCAAATCGCTCTCCCGAACCGTCCGCTGCCAGCCGCTTCAACGGACGCAGGGAGGCGCACCGATCTCCCGTCTTACGGCGTCGCAGCTCGCACCGGCCAGACTGATGTCGTGGGTTGAGTCCTGTTGCTGTCGTGTCGACTGCGAAATCACTACACCTCGCTATACGCCGCGGCCCACTGGACTCACGTGGCAGCCTCACATCCGCCGACGCTCAAGACGGACAAGTCATCTTATGTCTCAGTGCGCGACCGACCAACCGATCGACCCAACCACCAATGACCATTGCCTGAGCAAACTCGAGCACACTGACGGCCTAACGCGCAGACTCAGATGCAGGAACTAAGCCCCGACCGGACGACCACTCGCTGAGTTCTCTTACTGGCGGAGTGGAAAGTCTCTCATTTTGCCGGCTTTAAAGGTTGATCCGAACGACAGACATACTAGCACTCCGGACGACAGACAGATACTAACTGCCTAACAAATGCGGACGAGAGACAGATTAGCAAGTTGGGGACGAGAGACTGACCCAGACTGACCGACTGGAGAGCTCATAGCGCCCCTTAAATGCACGTAAACAGGCAACCTTTCCCCTTTCCCAACAGAGGGAGACACCAAAGCTGCGATTGCCACAGCGGCGCCACCGCCAGAAACGGAGGGCGACTGCTTCACACTACGCGCTGTGGTGTGCTCTTCAAAACAGCAATTTTTACCACGGCTCACACTTAAGATCTAATATCACAAGAAATTAATCAGTTCTGAATGCCGCGAACAATGGTCTCCAGTTCTTCAAGGTATCGCAATACTGTATCGGAAAGTAGCGAAGAAATGGTTCAAATGGCTCTGAGCACTATGGGACTTAATATCTATGGTCATCAGTCCCCTAGAACTTAGAACTACTTAAACCTAACTAACCTAAGGACATCACACAACACCCAGTCATCACAAAGTAGCGAAGAATTTCGTACTAACTCTGGTTGAGCACCTCAACAGGGCAGAAAACACTGTCGGCATATGCAGGAAGTCCTACTCTGTCCTTTACTTCCTCCAAAAGTTTTGGAACAGGATGTGAAACATAGACGCTAATATTGCGTTTTAATTCAACACGACATGATGAGGGTAAACTCTATAAAACTGGTATGCCGTAAGGTCACTGAAGAGGTACTCGTCCATTTTTACGTAATTTGGATGTTTTATCAGTGTTGTAATGGGCGCCGTAAAAAATACGTGGAAGCCACAAGCTGTGGGTGACTAGTTTCTGTAATGTCTCGTTTTGGTCTATACATCATATGACTTATCTGAAAAAATCCGTGAAGAGCCACAAATAACACATAGTGCGAAATATTAGTTAACTGACCACTAAGGACAAACAGGTTGGTTGGGTTGGGTTGGATTGTTTGGAGGAAGAGACCAAACTGCGAGGTCATCGGTCTCATCAGATTCGGGAAGGACGGGGAAGGAAGTCGGCCGTGCCCTTTCAAAGGAACCATCCTTGCATTTGCCTGGAGCGATTTTAGGGAAATCACAGAAAACCTAAATCAGGATGGCCGGACGCGGCATTGAACCGTCGTCCTCCCGAATGCGAGTCCAGTGTGATAACGGACAAACAGGAAATATACCAAATTACAGTGAGAAAACATACCAATATTAAGGAGAACGTGTCATATATGGGTATCGAGTCATGTATCTTATCCGTAAGAAAATGCGGAACTGAATCACTGTTACGGCTGCGCCATTCAGGAAGACAACTAGGCCTCCAGGTGGAATTTCTGGTGAGCATTAACTCTTCAGACTTTTTCACTAATTTAATTAGTACAGTCCCACAAAGAATGAGGAAGACACGACCTGGAGGTCGGGTATAATTACAGAAATGTTCATCAAATCAAAAACCATAAAATAACAACTGTTTAAAACCAAAACCAAATCTTATGTCGTAGGGGAGGGAAACCGACAGGGCACCGGGTGATGAAGGTCAGAGGGGCCATGATATGGGTCGGCATGATCAATAAGTTTTCTATTTCACAACAATTGAGATTAAAAGAAGATAGTCATAATTGATCACCTGCACGTAGCATCAGGCACAGGAAATAGTGTCAACTTGTGGCCCAGCCGTCTTCTTAAACGGCGCAGTCGTCGTAATGATTCAGTTTCACGTGGACTTGTAGATACGATACACGACTCAATATCTACGTACGACGTGCTCTCCTTAATTTCAGTATGTTTTCACATTGTTTTATTTCCTGTTTGATCGTAGTGGTCATTATATTATGCTCTATGTATTATTTGTGGCTCTTTACGGATTTTTCCAGATTGGTGTGACGTTATGCCAGCGGCCTTGCCGTACCGCAGTCGTAACACCGCTTCCCGTCCCATCACCAAAGTTAAGCACTGTCTGGCTTGTCTAGCATTTGGATGGGCGACCATCCGGTCTGTTGAGTGCTGGTGCACTCAGTCCTTGTGAGGCAAATCGAGGAGCTGTTTGACTGAGAAGTAGCGACTCCAGTCACGAAAACTGACAACGGCCGGGAGAATGGTGTGCTGACCACACGACCCTTCGTGTCCGCATCCAGTGACACCTATCGGCTGGTAAAGACACGGCGGTCGGTCAGTACCGTTGGGCCTTCAAAGGCTTCTTCGGACGTAGTTTAGTCTAATGATGTATAAATCGAAACGCGTCATTAAAGAAAGTAGTCACCGCACAACCTGTAACTTACATGTATTTTTTGTAGCGTCCATTGTAGCTCTGATACAGCCTTTGAACTCTGGTCGGTTAGAACTAACTACGAACGCTCGTGTATGTTACATGTGCAACATCCGTCTATTCGACCGTGCCCAGTTAGAACGGTTTCTGCCAGACAAGTTACCTGATTATCATAGACTCTGTCTGCTTCATCGTATCCCCAACGCGCATACAGCCCAGTACCTCACGTAAGAGATTAGGTACCAGTCATATCATTATCAACTGTGCCAATCCATAAAGCAAAATTTGCAAACTCTGCATGTATGGTTCTGACTATACTCCGCAAACTATCTTATGGTATGTGACGAAGGATGTCTCTGGTACCACTTACTCTGTCCAACCCCCCACCCCACCCCACCCCCACCCTCTCCCCTATCCCCTTGTCTGATCCAATCGAGACTGGCGAATGGAACGACCGTCTGTAAATTTCTTTATTGACTCTAATTTCTCTGAGTTTATGACCGGCGTCATTCCGCTATATGTACGTGGGAGGAATAAATATGGTATCTGACTCTATTTTGAGTTATGCTCTCCGAATTTCAACAGTTCAACAGTAACCTTCTCTTGTAGCGACTGTCATCGGAGTTTGCTGGGCATCTCCGTAAAGTCTCGTGCCGACTAAACAATGACATGAAAATAAAAACATGCCTCTCTCCGTTGGACCCTCTCTTTCTGCTTATCTACGACTTCTACAACTACATCTACATGATTACTCTGCAGTTCACAATTACGTGCCCGGCAGAGGGTTCATCGAACCACCTTCAAGCTATTTCTCCACTATCGAACAGCGCGCCGGAAAAACGAACACCTAAATCTTCACGCTTGGACTCTGATTTCTCTTATTTTATTACTAAGATCGTTTCTTCCTATGCTGGTGGGCGCCAACAAAATATTTTCAAAATTGATGTTCGGAAATTCGTGATAAGTTCCTGCAGCAGAGAAAAACGCCTTTGTTTTAATTAGTGCCACCCCAATTCGTGTATCATATCCGTGGCACAATCTCCCTTATTTCACGCTAGCGCTAAATGGCTGCCTTTCTTCGAACTTTTTCGATGTCCTCCGTCAATCCTATCTGATGTGAATCCCACACAACGCAGCAATAATCCAGAAGAGGACGGACAAGCATAGTGTAACCAGTCTCTTAAGCAGGCTGTCACATTTTCTAGTTCTTCTGCCAATAAATCGCAGTTTTTGGTTTGCTTTCCCGACAACTTTATCTATGTGACCGTTTCAATTTAAGTTATTCGTGATCGTAGTCCTTAAGTATTTGTTGAGTTTACAACCTTTAGATTTCTGTGATTTATCGTGTAACTGTAATTTAGCGGATTCCTTTTAGTGCTCACGTGGATGACTTCACACTTTTCTTTATTTAGAATCAATTTCCACCTTTTCGCCATGCAGGCATCTTGTGAAAATCATTTTGCAATTCGTTTTGATCATCTGATGACTTTACATGACGGTAAACCACAGCATCATCTGCAAAAAATCTAAGACGGCTGCTCAAATTGTCTCCTAAATAGTTTATACAGGGTGTTACAAAAAGGTACGGCCAAACTTTCAGGAAACATTCCTCACACACAAAGAAAGAAAATATGTTATGTGGACATGTGTCCGGAAACGCTTACTTTCCATGTTAGACCTCATTTTATTACTTCTCTTCAAATCACATTAATCATGGAATGGAAACACACAGCAACAGAACACTTTGATACAGGAAATGTTCAAAATGTCCTCCGTTAGCGAGGCTACATGCATCCACCCTCCGTCGCATGGAATCCCTGATGCGCTGATGCAGCCCTGGAGAATGGCGTATTGTATCACAGCCGCCCACAATACGAGCACGAAGAGTCTCTATATTTGGTACCGGGGTTGCGTAGACAAGAGCTTTCAAATGCCCCCATAAATGAAAGTCAAGAGGGTTGAGGTCAGGAAAGCGTGGAGGCCATGGAATTGGTCCGCCTCTACCAATCCATCGGTCACCGAATCTGTTGTTGAGAAGCGTACGAACACTTCGACTGAAATGTGCAGGAGCTCCATCGTGCATGAACCACATGTTGTGTCGTACTTGTAAAGGCACATATTCTAGCAGCACAGGTAGAGTATCCCGTATGAAATCATGATAACGTGCTCCATTGAGCGTAGGTGGAAGAACATGGGGCCCAATCAAGACATCACCAACAATGCCTGCCCAAACGTTCACAGAAAATCTGTGTTGATGACGTGATTGCACAATTGCGTGCGGATTCTCGTCAGCCCACACATGTTGATTGTGAAAATTTACAATTTGATCACGTTGGAATGAAGCCTCATCCGTAAAGAGAACATTTGCACTGAAATGAGGATTGACACATTGTTGGATGAACCATTCGCAGAAGTGTACCCGTGGAGGTCAATCAGCTGCTGATAGTGCCTGCACACGCTGTCCATTGTACGGAAACAACTGGTTCTCCCGTAGCACTCTCCATACAGTGACGTGGTCAACGTTACCTTGTACAGCAGCAACTTCTCTGACGCTGACATTAGGGTTATCGTCAACTGCACGAAGAATTGCCTCGTCCATTGCAAGTATCCCTGTCGTTCTAGGTCTTCCCCAGTCGCGAGTCATAGGCTGGAATGTTCCGTGCTCCCTAAGACGACGATCAATTGCTTCGAACGTCTTCCTGTCGGGACACCTTCGTTCTGGAAATCTGTCTCGATAGAAACGTACCGCGCCACGGCTATTGCCCCGTGCTAATCCATACATCAAATGGGCACCTGCCAACTCCGCATTTGGAAACATTGCACTGACTGCAAAACCACGTTCGTGATTAACACTAACCTATTGATGCTACGTACTGATGTGCTTGATGCTAGTACTGTAGAGCAATGAGTCGCATGTCAACACAAGCACCGAAGTCAGCAGTACCTTCCTTCAATTGGCCCAACTGGCGGTTAATCGAGGAAGTACAGTACATACCGAGGAAACTAAAATGAGCTCTAACATGGAAATCAAGCGTTTCCGGACACATGTCCACATAACATCTTTTCTTTATTTGTGTGTGAGGAATGTTTCCTGAAAGTTTGGCCGTACCTTTTTGTAACACCCTGTATAGATCAGGAACAACATAGGGCCAATTACACTTCTTTGCAGAACGGTAGATATTATCAACTTTTCGTCAGTTATTACGAACTGTGACCTTTCTGATAGGAAATCACAAATCCGGTGACACAACAAAGACGACACTCCAGAGGCATGCAATTCAATTACAAGTAGCATGCGAGGAACGGTGTCAAAATCGTTCTGGAAATCTAAAAATATGAAATCAGTCTGACGTCCCCTCTCTACAGCATTCATTGCTTTTGAGAATAAAGAGCTAGTTGTGTTTCACAAGAACGATATTTTCTGAATACGTGTTCACTATTTCTCAATAAATAGTTTTCTTCGAGCTGATTCATTATGTTGGAGCACAGTATATGTTCCAAATTCCTACTGGAAATCGACGTTAGTGATATGTGCCTCTCATTCAGTGGAGTACTCCTACATCTTTCTTGAGTACTGGTGTGACTTGGGCAACTTTCCAGTCTTTGGGTACGGATCTTTCTACGACCGAACGGTTGTATATGATTGCTAAGTTTGGAGCAATTGTATCAGCATACTCTGAAAGAAACCTGACTGGTATATCGTCTGGACCGGAAGCTTTGACTTTGTTAAGTGTTTTAAGCTGCTTCGCTATGTGGTGATATGGTTCTAGCCACATTAGTCTGTTAGTAGTTGCGATGCATCAACAGATCATTCTACTGAGTCTGTGACTTGTTCCGTTCCAGTTGAACCATAAAGTATAGCTTCAGTTCCCACATTTACAGTTGATCAATTTTTTTCATTAATTTGATAGCATCCATAAGAGAGGATAATAGCAAATCAGATGAGAGATTAGAAAGGATAATAGACAAATGTTAAGGGTTCAGGGACTGAAGTGAGACGACTTAGTGAGAAAGTGGAAACTACCGCTAAAGAACAGAAAGAGAGTACAAAAAGGTTAGGAGAACAGCAAGGCAGTGTTAGTGCACTATGTGTGTAAATACAGAATCTAGAACAAATATGTGAGTCCATTAGTGAGGAAGTTATAGGAAGGTTAACATATTGGATTGGTCGTTGAATTTCTAATGTTAAAGGTAAACTTGCCAAGTGTTGAAGAGGGTCAGTGTCAGTTTCAGGCGGATGTTAATGGACAGGCTAAGCAACTGCAAACTAACTATCAAAATTTAAGGGGGTTTGCGAAAAGAAGGGAACTAGCAAAACAATTACATGAGAGATTATCAAAGACTGAGGTGAAAGGATTACTGAAGGTCAGTGATGCAGGAGAAGTCATGTATCTGATGATTAGATGGATTCAGGTCATGAAGACGAGCCATATCCATGACGAGGGAGGAGAGCGCATCATAGTCGCAGAGGTGTCAATCATGAGAGTGTATGCCAAGAAGAGATGTCTAGTTTTGATTATAATAATGTATATCCTTTAATTGTTTTCAAGTGTTTGGGCATACAAGGAGTGGTGTTCATCCTGTGCTTGGCTGGAACAAGCTGATTTTTCACTCCATCAATTTAACTTCCTGACAACAAGACTGAACTTGTGTGTCGTTACTTGTAAAGAGAATCGGCTCTATCAATGTGTACACTGATTAGGAATTATAACTCCTGCAAGGAGATTAGGCTTTTGTTCTTGTCTGCTTACTGGCCTGAAGCAGCCCAAGACAGTCAAACATGGCCTCTTGATTATTCAAAATTTTAGCAATTCAGATCTTAGCAATCCTGCGCATTTTTTTGAACACGTGCTGTTAAAAATAAATTTTTATCCAATCCATACAATTTATTGTATTTTTTCATGAAGCTTCCTTAAAATACGCGTAAAATTATCCTGGTTTGTGATGTGAAAGAAAACTTCCAAGGTTTATTACAGAAGTGAAGTATGTGAGACAAGAATGGATGAAGTAGGAATGGTAATCAATTTGTTCATCCTGATTCAAGGCCACAAAGAAGTAGGAATTATAATTGTGGGCGACATGATTTCTGATGTGACAGATTTGATAGGGGTAGGTGGAGGCATTGGGAAGAACTCAATCACAATGAGAATGCTGATAACAGTATAGGTAGAAATGGTAGGCAAACCGGCAGTTGAGAAGTAGCAGTAGAAATGGCAGAAGTGATCCCTGGAATGATAAAGATTCAAGTCCACATTTTGTTCAAGCACGATCAGCTGATCCAAGGAGTAATGTGCGTGCAGACTCTGCCACCATGTGACTGAAAAATGCAGTTTGCAACTGAATTGGGTGCTACAAAAATGACTAACACTAGTCAGAGCAATTAAATATGTTTAATTTTGACGATGTGAGGGAACTTTTTCTTGGTGAGAGATAGGAAATTGAAATTTGTTTTGTGAGTCCAGTGTGTAGACATTAATGGAATTATTTAGCTTGTGCTCTTGGTAAGTGTAGCCAGGTGTCTTTGTTGAGTGAAAGTGGCATTTCAAAGAAGTGAAAGTGTAAGTTCACATGGTCTATTCTTCATTTACAGTAGACCAAGGTGAAACCAGCAGTCCTTCGATAAAGTGTACAGGCGATGATACAAGTGGGGACTAAGTTTCTGCAAGTTTTGTGAGTGTGCCAAGGTTGACAATTGATGCGATTTTTGGGATTGATATTTTGTCAAAGCACCAAGATGCGATGGGCTTAAGTTATGGTGGAATGTTGTTGAAGTGTAATGAGTCGATTGCAGTCACGTTTTGATGAGTGTGTCATTAGGGAATAGTTTGAACCACAGTCTTACATTTCATGCTATATCTACATCGTCCTTTGAGTCGAAACCTGTTGTGAATGAAAATAGTGCTAATGTAAGTCTTGCCTAGGGCAACGAAACTTAATGAGGACACCAATCTGCTTAGATGTATCAATAGCGTATGTAATGTAAAAAATGAATAATATAGAGGTAATGTCTGACAAGGGAATCAAGTGTTTATAATGTATTTTCTTCACACTCTATTAACTCTAATATACAGACTTAAGGATATAGATAAGATACTTCGAATATGAAACAGCATTTAGCACAGCAACCATCAGGCAGACTGCAAAACAGTAATAAAGAACAGAATAATAAAATTGCCTGTTATTTTATATGTCCGGAAACAAAGTTTATACACCTGTAATACCAATCAGTTTCGTAGCTTTTGTATGAGAGATTAGTTATTATTTATATCATTAAAGTGCATGTTTTGTGCCTTTATTTTACTAAAATTTTCAATTACGTCGTTGAAATCTATTTCAATTGAACCTTTTCTTTCAGTTGATAAAATTTACTGGAGTACAACTAGTTCTTGATTCACGATAGAGCAAAGAAATTTTTTTTATTAGTTTCAGTTTAGGAAAACGTCTTTCGCATGATGTGTGAGACACAAATGGTCAAAAATTGCTGGATTCTAAGCGAAGTACACAATGATAGTTCACTGAAGTCCCATCTAATTGCATGCTGAAGGATTCCCTGGGCTGACCATCCACCAGCAAAGTACATAATTCTATCAGTTGCAGGTAGATGCGTATGATGACATTTTATTTCTTGCTGTATCTGACCTGTATCAAAGTGATGATGCTGCAGCCAGTGTCAGGGGAAACTTCAAGCATAAATTTTATTCCAACAATTTCGAAAATTTTGGTGATTTCCTTCACAGATACGTATCATTGTGACACCTCTTGAATAAATTGATCTGTACACTCAGACTTTGATAGACGAACTTCTGATTGAATCGATGATCCAGTGTCATGAGCTAGGTCACCCAGCATTATTTTATTCACACTTTTTTCTCTTTGTCAGTCAATGTTAAGGTCCATGTCATTGCATTTTTATAGTATCAAAAGTAACAGCATGGCCTATAATTGTAGTTCATTGTGTCACTAAAAACTCATTCAGAGTTTTTAATTGGCGAATCCTTATCCAAAGTAATTTTTGGAGTTAGTAGATATTCCTAGACTAAATTTACTTCCTCCAGTACTGTGAGCCAAAATCTGATACAGGTCAAAAAGATAAAATCACATATAGCTGGAAGGAGCAGGCTTGTTGAAAATCTAATATCAAGGTTTGCCTTGGATGGCTGTTGCAATTAAGTGCTCACAATTGATTCCAGGTTTCCTTTTGTGACTTAAACTCACCTGTAATGACCGCATCACCGAGTATCTGGCAATCGTTTCAGATGCGTTTATGTTTTTTCAAGTTATTCTCATCTGTAAGCAGAAGACGAGAAGAATGAATATAACTTATCTGTAGTTCAAAACAGTTGATGCTACAGGGAACGAATGAGATTGCATGAACTCCATAAGCATTTAAGGGGCTCCGGAAAGGCTCAAAATCATGAAAAGTTCAATTTTTACTTTTTTGCGCTTTCTGAATCTGCAGACTATTACCTTTTAATAGATATATAATTTATTCAATTCCGAAGACTACAACTATTTTTAAATTTTTTTTAAAATGTGTTCTACATGGGCGTGACCCACTGTGGCGCTGTTAAACTGCTGTCAAATTGTGTTATTATTAACGTCCGTGTTCATCAGGTACATTTTAGTGATGTGAGATAAAGTATGTGTTGTGGCTAACCTGTGATGGTTCAATATATATCGCTGGTGTGATTGTCGATTGTTTCATGTTTATTTACTCTGTCGTTATCTCGAAAATATTCGTAATTAATTCTGTTTCTTGAGTCTCTGTTTTGTTGAAGTATAATAATGAGTAAAAGTAAAGTTATTAGAAATCCTCTGAAGGCTTTTAAGAAAAGGAGAAATGTTGGAAAGCCAAAGGTATGTGTTATTACTGTAAACAATAAAGACGATGAAAATCCCCAACATAGCTTGTGTCCCAAAGAAGAAGACAGTTGGTGTAAATATAACAAAGGATTGCTAACTGGTGAAGTGTCCACTCATAAGCATAGTCTGCCTCATGCAATAATGGAGGTGATAAAACCTATTTTCAGAGACATAGCAGAACATGAACTGTTGAAAAAGTGTATTCACGGAAAAACTCAAAACCCCAATGAAAGTGTAAATAGTGTTATATGGTCGAGAATCCCCAAGACTGTATTTGTTGGAATAGAAACACTTCACTTTGGTGTGTATGATGCTGTTGCGACTTTCAATGATGGCAACATTGTAAGGTGCAAGGTATTTAGAAATATGGGAATGAAGATAGGTTCTAACATGGTACGAGCGATGCTTGCTTTAGACAAGGAACGCCTTCGGGCTGCAGACAGGGCTGTAAAGAGTCTAGAAATACAAGCAAGAGTAAGCAGGAGGAGGAACAAGAGGAAGCTGGAGGAAGAGTTTGCAGAGGATGAAGATAATCCATCCTATGGACCTGGAATGCACTAAAAAGTTAATCTAATCTTTGTCGCTCGATTCTCAAAACTTTTATTTTCTCATACTAATTACATGTTTTCTAAGGATTTCCAAACATATTTGTTTCAAACTTTCAGTAAATATTACACAGTACCTTCTGCATAATTTAACACAGCCTTTTTCCAAAAAACTGTATATTTTTGAATATATAAATAAAAAATTGCAAAAAAATGTTGTGAATTTTCATTACAATTAAAAAAAATCATCTTTAATAACTGAACTAAAATTTTGTAAAATCCCTGTGTTAAGTTGTAGCCCATATTCCAATAAATAATCTGTAGAAAGTTCAACTTCCTACCTCAAATACTTTGTGAGGAAAGATGTAATTTATAAGCGTTATTTTAACATTGCAAGTATAGGGCGTTCAGGAGCCCCTTAAGGAATGATGAGCACAGGGATTGAACATAGCTTTTGGAATGACTTAACGAATTTTTTATTGTTATTTTCCGTGTACACCTGCCATTGACGTGGCGTTATCATATCTTTGAGGTCTGCACAACACAATATCCCGGCCATTTTTCTCCAGCCGCTGTTGACATATCCTTTGCAGTCTTTCCTGACAAAGAAAATCTAAGAACGATTCTCGAACTTCTACAATGTTGTCTTCTGTACTGACAAATCTAATTATTTGGTCCATTTGGACAGCTCTGTTTTCATCAGGAATGTTGTCAATATATGTGCAATAATTTTCTCCTTAATGTATTCACCAAAAATAAAAATAAACTCGTTTTGTATTCCATTTAAGAAATAAGAGGGTATCAGTGCACACTTCAAGTTTTAAACATGCTCTGTCAGTGCTGGATCATCTTTAGCCATCAGCTGCACAAATTCTACGAAATTTCCTCTGTTTTCCGAAGAAATATCTTCACAATGACTGTGGAAAGCAAGACTTTGCTGGGCTAAAAATAGTGTAACATCTAAAAGGCAATGTAAACTGTTTCTACATTTCTTGATTTCGTTATTAACTTGTGAACTTATTTTTAAACTGTATTTGTTGCATACATGTGTAGTTCCCATAGAAACCGAAAAAACGTTTCATGTAGAATAATTGTATCTGGTAGTAACTGATTATCATTCTACAGTTTTTGAATTCCATGCAATGTTTTACAAAAAATTCTAAAAATTCTGAACACACCCATTGACAGTTTCCATGACCTAATAATAGGTAAGTAGCATGTTTATATTTTGCATATGTACAGCGCCTCCAACTCCAAACTGCCTCTCATTTACAGAGATATTTTGGCTTTGTTTGAGATTTGATGAAAATGGTCTGATCTTTGGGACATCCAGATCTTGAGGCCCCCAAGAAGTGGAAGTTGAGATTGAAAAAATGCTGCAATAACTGATGACTGAGCCTACTGACTTACAACAAGTTACTGGTAGACTGAGCAGCATCTTTTATGTCGAAAGTTCACAATATTCTTATGTTATGGCTGTTGCTATCAATTTCTCAAGCTACTCTTCAGGTTGAATGTAAGTTTGGCTGTTTTTATTTGAGAGTTGAGTATCATTGTTCCATCAGATTAGAGAGAGGGGTTAACTGCCTATTGCAGCTAGGTGTTGTTGCTGAGGAGATGCTTTATAATGAGGTTTTGTACAGGCTCTATGGTGATTTCATATAATATAACGTCACTGTTAACTTAGAAAAATTTTAATTTGGCAGAGATAGGGCGAAATTACTTGGACATACTGTAACTACTCCAGAGGGTCTACCTGATCCTGAAAAGATTGAGGCAGTTAGAGACTTTCCTGTTCCTGAGATGAGGAAACAAAGTAGAACATTTTTGGGATTGCAAACCTTTTAAAACCTCGTTATGAAAGTGATTATCTTGGACACACTACGAATGTGTCAGTTGATGGGGAAGAAACTCCTTAAGAGTGGGATACCTAAACAAAGGCAAAATTTGAATGTGTGAAATAGGCTCTTTTAGGAGCACCTCTTTCCATGACATCTATAATTTTATCTAAACTCATATAGTTCTAAGAGAGGTGGTGGTGATGAGCTCTTTCAGGAATCTGAAGTAGATGGGTAGATGACATGTAATAATATTGCTTTTGCGAGTGGAGTGCTCACCAAGTTGTGCTCACAGTTACTCAGTCACAGAGGTTACAGCTCCAGCTGTTGCTGGACCATAATGAAGTTCAGGTGTTACCTGTTTGGTAAGATGACTGAAGCTAATATTTATCAACAACTTGAATTTTTGATGAGGGGAAGTTTGATTCATGATCGTTTATGTAGGTGAATGTTTTATCTGAAGAAATTCAATTTCCAAATTATGTATATTCCTCAAAAAGATAAAATTGTTCTGGAAGCTCTTTCTGGTTGTCCTCTAGGCTTTTATTGTGGGATGGAGTATGACACCGAAGAGAAGAGTTTTGACACTATTACAAAATGTTGCTTTTGATCATTATATTAATGTTGCATCTGCTAAAGAACAAGATAAAGAGCTGGTTCGGAAAGAGCACAAGGAAAAATGGAGGTACTGAGACACTATCCATTCAGGCTGTTTTATTTGGTGAAAGATGATATTCTGTTTAAGAAAAGAAGTGGCGATAATTATGAGTGGCTTCTTTGTATTCCTGACAAATTACTGAATAAATTAATCTGGCATACGCATTTGACTTATGTAAATTTGGTGTAAAGAAATGTTTTCACAAAACTTCATGAAACATTATATTTTCTCAATTTGGAGGAGCACATTCACAATGTTTTGGCTTCATTCAAGCCCTATGAAAAGGGAAACTACCGTCTATGTCACACCACGCTTCTTTATTTACGATTATTCCCCAAGATTGAAAGGGCTTTTGAAGCTGATCTGTTTGGTCCTCTTCCAAGAAAAGATAATTCCTATGTTTTTGTTGCTGAAGAATTGACTTGTAAGTTTGTTTCATTCATGCTGCTGTGAAGATCTACGAGTTGGTATGTTTTAGAAGCATTTCTGCATCATTTCCTATGGAAATTTGGTCGTGTTTGAAATCGTGATTTACAAGGATAAGGAAAATTACATGGAAGGACTAGCTCCTTTTAACTAATATCATTCATCGTTGAACAACAACAACAAATTTATTTTTATATATTTTCTTTGGTACCGGCTCCCTTCTGCAAAACGAGTAGAAAAATTGAAGTTAATTTTCCGTTATGGGCGTTCAAACTGGTGAGTAAGACAGAAGTTATATTTCAATAATAATAATAATTATCTGAAACAAATACAAGAAATAAGACTTTAACAATATTGGTGTTTTTAAAAATTTAAATTAAACAATTTTAAATAAACCAGCCTATTAAAATAATTAAAACAGTTCTAGATATATTTCTTCAAGGAAATTCAAGTCCCAGATGTTAGGCGGACCCCCAAAAGATGAATATCAACAAAGATAACATAGGGATTACCCAAAGGTTCACACAAAAAATTTACAATAAAATTTAGAACAAGAATACAACATATATTAAACATTGAAAAGAAAATTTCCTATGTGACGCCACTTAACCAAAGGCCTCTTGGCTGACAACAAAATTTCGTTTACAGCCCAAGTCAGATAGTATAATATATTCAGCTTGAGCACGGACAGCCAGAATGCGCAACTTCAAACAAATAGCAGGCCACACTACGAAACGCTTGAGAGACATGCACACAGCCGCTAGTAAGCCAGGCCAACGCGGCAAGAAGCCGCCGACATGAAACACTCTCCCAGCAACTTAATGAGTGCTGTTAACAAACAAGAAAGATAAGTTTTTCACTGGATTATACTATAAATAAAGTTATGGTTCAGCCATGATTGCCCGTACAGCGCGTTTCCAATAAGCTGATATGCTCCAGGAAATAAGCTTCGCTAGCAGAGAACTACAGAAAGGGAACTGTAATTTATTCCAGGAAGAAATGTAATAAACAGCTCGCTAGGGTCTTACCATTAGTCAGAGCTCACAACGTGCTTGAAAGCGCTGGATAATACTATCAGAGAACGCACCACCTTCTAAAACATCATGAAAACAAACATTAAAACTTAGAGCTGGTTCTCTTGTAAAAGAAAATTTAAAAGGAACACAATTTCTTTTTAAAAATACTAGATAATACATTGGCCCCTGATATAGCTATGCGTGGCAACTGCACACGTTACATAACCATAACAACATTAATCATGCCAAATTTTTTGAGAGAGATCACTGGCCAGCAAATTAAGACAAATTACCTCAAAATCGCACAGAGCAGGCAGTCCAATACACTATTCACACATCACAGAGCTAAGTAACAAGGCGTGCCTGACGACTCATGAAACATAAACATGAACATCCGTTGAAATAGCTTACGAAGCGGGAAATCGGTGTACAGATCCAAAAAACTAGTTGCGCTCAACATGAGCGAACCAGACCTTGCCATCTACCCAGTCCTGGCGAAGAAGAGTCAAAGATGACCCCAAAAAGACGTCGTGCCGATCTGCAGCCCATGTGCGCTGCTCCAAGCATTGCTACTGTCCCCCCAGCTCCATGCTGTGCTAAAACTCCCATATCTGCTAGGGAGGGGGGGGGGGGGTGGCGCTCTTAAGAGTCCTCTCTCTAGACGCGACTACGTAGACGCCAGCTAAAAGTTATCGATCATGAAATGAGCCTCCACAGGTTATTGTTGACAAAGTGATTTCTGACAATGGTTCACAATTAGAGCACACGATTAACATTAAATGTCACCATCCACCACCTAATTCCTCTGAGTGTGTCGTGAAGGAGCTGGAGTAACTGTGAACGCTATATTGCCAATGAAGTCATAGATCCTGAGATTTACATCTATATTTATTTTAAGAAGTAATCAGAAAATTAATTGTGGAATTATTCGAAATTATTGTCGCTTACCTTAGTTTTGCATAAGCATTTTGGATCTGATAAGAGGATATGTACTGCTTCCAACTTTCAATAAACTAATACACAGGTATGTGGTGAGATTATTGTTTTAAAACATTAGGAAGGCTGCAGAGGGGCATCACAAAAGGACAAGAACAAAAGATAAACAAAATTGTTTGTGGCTGGCTAGAAGGTATTACTGAGAGTGAACCAACTGTCCTGCAAACAACAAGCGTTTATATATATGTTATTCCAGTTTACATCAGTCCATTTAGGGTGTGACATGTGTCACACCCAAATGCAATAGAAACAGAAATGTTATAACCAAAAGCTGAATGGTACTCTGTTTTATTTAAAACTTTTGGATATCATAAATATTTACAGTTTTATGTTGGAAGGTTAAAATATGATCAAGTTCCAGCGTGTGAGCCGTTTCTTTTTATTATTCTTTTGCCTTATATGTGGATAAAAGGAGATAGTCAAGGAAAGAAGTCACAACAGCAAGTAGATAACCAGTATGGAATGTCTTGAGTAATAAACCTGTGCAGACTAACAAGAAATGGTGTATCACAATGTGAGGGTCATGATATTTGAATCTTCATTCTAGGGATTGTCAGAACATGAGAAGGAGGTGCATGGTAAATCATTATCCGTTACTCACAGAGGAGAAAGGATGCTAAATTTTGTACATATAATATATCATGCACATGTCGCACTTAGTGTGAAAGATCAGTTTAATTATATTGATATTATTCACCTTCCACATTTCTATTGTTTATATTACTGTGTGCTTTGGTTTCTGTCATCTGATTTTTTGATGAAAATATGTACATATATGAAGAAACTTTTACTTAAGTCCATGATAAATAAAGGGAAGTTGTGTAGATATTTTTGGGCCCAGTAGTATTGTTGGTATTTTGAAGTGTAATGTTGAGTGGGTGAATGACAGCTGCTGTACCTTGTTAGAAAAGTACGTAATTGATCTAAAGTGAATTTTTTTTCTTTTTCTTTTTGTAATCAATATACTAATCTATATTATGCCTTGATTTGTACTTATGGGTATTAAGGATATATTATGTAAAATAAGTATGCACATTAAGAGCCATTTACCCTTTCATTTTAAAATTCTAGTGTAATTAGTTATTGATACTGTATACTGTTTTTGCACATGTCATGCTATTAGGAATCTTTGAAATGACTTCATTAACCTATAAGCTCTTATAGATCGTTATATGGTAAACATCTGAGCATGCAGTATGTGTGATTTATACAGAGACTATGTAGACATTAATGACAATGATGTTATGGTGTAAACATAACTTATGAAGAATCATACTTATTGTATCTGCTTCTATCACAATAGAAAAGGGAGAGAAGTGAGAATAAGGAGAGAAACAGTGTGTGGATATAAAGATGGTAGGCATGGAAGTATGTAAACTCATGGAATCCATTCACACTGTGCTGACTGAAACCATGCACTGCTACTGAACTCATTCTGAGTGACCTGTCATCATGCCTAAAAGACAATCATAATTGTGTTCTGTGGCCTTATCGCAAATAAAAGTTTGTAAGGTCAGACATTTTTGTCTACTGGATCATTCTAAATCGCAAAGTAAAGAATTATTACTTATTTGCTCCAATTTTTCCACTTATAGCTATTTACATATTTTAATGTTTCAAACAAAAAAATTATCATGAAATTATTGGGAATATTTGAGTGTCAAATACGATAGAAATTATTAAATTTATTACTAGGAAAAAATTCCAGTTATTAACATGTAGAAGATAATTTTGTAAATGGTGAAATCAGTGGTACGTTGATACAAAACTTTCTGGGGCATCAAGGAATCGTCAGTTTGCTAATGGAGGTAAGTAAAAATTGTGGAGGGAGACCAAGGTACCAGTACAGTAAGCAGGTTCAGTTGGATGCAGGTTCCAATACTTTAGTAGGTAATCAAAGATGAAGAAGCTTGCTGAAGATGCACTAGAGCAGTGGTTCCCAACCTTTCTAAGACCATCACCCCAAGTACCTTTAGATATTAGTTAGTACCCACACTCCCCTTACCACACTCAAAATTAGTGCCTGATTAAAATTTATAATAAATTTTTCTTTGAACACTTTCATTTCTCAAATGATACTTAGTTTTTGTGGATGTTTTACTAAACCACAAACTAATGAGCCAGTGAGACAATTGATAGTGCTTATTGCTAACAGTTTTTATAGATTGAGAAACCAATTATCATTGCATCACTAGTGCAACCCACAAACTTTCTCACAAAAGAAAGCTACCTGTACATAGTGAGGGTGTACACTAGTTACAATACATATTTCCTCTGTGCCATTCTCCTCCCTAATGACAAACGCTTCACCCACATGCTGCACCCCATCAATCAAGTTAAAATGTGTTCAGGATGCCTAGGCTTGCTGTTTCTAAATCACTTGATTGGTATACTTTGAACTGGCAAAATTGGAAGACTTTAGGTTGCCAATGCCTTGTGTCTAACCACTGCCACTAATGATAATAACAGAGATTATACCCTACTGAAACAATTTATACAATCGTTTCACCAGCTGTAACCTTCACTACATTGTGTCAAGCTTTAATACTACTATTTAAAGAAACATATAATTATTGCTAACGTATGTAATCATTATTACAGTCTTACAGAATAGTAGTAATAGTAATGCTCTTTAAAAAATGTTTTAGTCTCATGACAAAACACAATTCAACACTTTTTTATTTACCCCTCGGAAAATTACCTTTTACCCTCTGTGTGTAATTACCCACAGAGTGAGAATCATTGTACTAGAGCTATATCAAACCAGTCTTCAGATTTAAAACAATAGCAGCAACAATAACAACACCAACTTCACATTGTTGTGGTCTTTAGTTCAAGACTGCTTTGATGCAGTTCTCTTCATTAATCTACCCTGACGCCTCATGAGATCCAGCCAGTTCCTTCCTTTACTCAATTTGTGATACAAATTTTCCCCCAAGTCTGTGCAGCATATCCTTGTACATTATTCGATATACCTACCTCACTTTCAGCATACTTCTGCAGTGCTACATTTCCGAAGATTCTATTCTCTTCTTGTTGGAACTGTTTATTATGCACGTTTCACTTCCACAGAAGACTACATTTCAGTCAGATATCCCAAAAAGAATTATTTAAATTTATGTTTTTTCTTAACAGATTTATCTTTTAAAAAAACGCTTTTCTTGCTATTGCCAACTTGCATTTTATCACCTCTCTTCTTTGTCCATCATTTGTTATTTCTCTATCCAGAGTGCAAAACTCATAGATTACTTACATGTGTAGCACTAATATCATCAAGTAAATACTTCATAAAATGCATATCCTTTCACATACTTTCAGTAGTTCATTTAATGTCACTGTTCTTTACTGTCTAAAATATGTTGAATAATGTTACTTTTATAGCAAAATGTAGTCCTTTAATAGAAGCATTTACACTCATCCAGTGGATCATTGCTTTAATTCGTTGCACTTCTTTTTATAGTGACTTTAAACCTTTGCTTGTTTTGGGGAGCTGTTTTCTATCTATGACATCTTAATCAAAATAAAACACACTATAGAATTTATTTCAGTACAATACACTTGTGAGGTGGCGTGAGATGATTTCGTTATGTCTGCTATGGTAGTTCTGGATAATGCTCTTCTGGCTTACACATTTCTGGAGACTATGACCATTCTGTTGCCGCCGTGACACATGTCTCAGTTTACTGAGCGAAGTCAAGAACTCTCTCAGCATGTGTTGGAGTATACCGATTAGGGATAGTTGCGAATAGATCTCCAGGTGTTATGAGTTTCATCATATTTTATGTAACAAAGAATTTTAAATGGCTTTAGCTACAGAAGAACACATAAAATTTCTAAAAGAGAAATGTTCTATATTTTCTTTATTTAAAAGTGGTAAATTGTCGTCTGTACTCTTTAGAGAATAATATTTCATTTCCTCTTAATTTCCACAGATACAAATTCCTTATTCCCTCTCAGCTAATCACCCCGAGCGAAGTAGCACAGTGGTTAGCACACTGGATTCGCATTTGGGAGGATGACGGTTCAAGCCCGCATCTGGGCATACAGATTCAAGTTTTCAGTGGTTTCCTTAAATCGCAGCAGGCCAATGACATGATGGTACCTTTGAAGGGCACTGCCAATTTTCTTCCCTATCCTTGACAACATCCGAGCTAATGCTCCATCTCTAATGACCTCGATTTCGATGGAACATTACAACCAACCTTTCTTCCTTCCTTCCTTCCAGCTAATCACAGTCTCAGCTATCACACACTTCTATAATCAGTGTTGTAGTACACACTATCAGCTCTCTCTTCTCTTAACTTTCAACACAATAACCTCAAGCTGCCTGTCTAGACTATGTCGTATTGTAATTATCTCTTTTGTGGCATCATCCATATTTCAAGTAGATTCTCCACGGATATCTCAACGGACCTGCCAGACTCTATGGTGTCACAGTGAAATATGTAAAGAAACTCTTAACATTAACTTACACCTAGTTCACACTTAAATTTTCAAAAGTGAGCATTTCAATAATTGGACTAATACTCATCCATGTGGTTCCCTCGTAACACAAAAAAACTGTAGGTGCCATGCATTTTAGTACATTCACTGCCTTGCTCTACGAGCTTAATTAATAGTAATCCTGATATACACTCCTGGAAATTGAAATACGAACACCGTGAATTCATTGTCCCAGGAAGGGGAAACTTTATTGACACATTCCTGGGGTCAGATACATCACATGATCACACTGACAGAACCACAGGCACATAGACACAGGCAACAGAGTATGCACAATGTCGGCACTAGTACAGTGTATATCCACCTTTCGCAGCAATGCAGGCTGCTATTCTCCCATGGAGACGATCGTAGAGATGCTGGATGTAGTCCTGTGGAACGGCTTGCGCTGCCATTTCCACCTGGCGCCTCAGTTGGACCAGCGTTCGTGCTGGACGTACAGACCGCGTGAGACGACGCTTCATCCAGTCCCAAACATGCTCAATGGGGGACAGATCCGGAGATCTTGCTGGCCAGGGTAGTTGACTTACACCTTCTAGAGCACGTTGGGTGGCACGGGATACATGCGGACGTGCATTGTCCTGTTGGAACAGCAAGTTCCCTTGCCGGTCTAGGAATGGTAGAACGATGGGTTCGATGACGGTTTGGATGTACCGTGCACTATTCAGTGTCCCCTCGACGATCACCAGTGGTGTACGGCCAGTGTAGGAGATCGCTCCCCACACCATGATGCCGGGTGTTGGCCCTGTGTGCCTCGGTCGTATGCAGTCCTGATTGTGGCGCTCACCTGCACGGCGCCAAACACGCATACGACCATCATTGGCACCAAGGCAGAAGCGATTCTCATCGCTGAAGACGACACGTCTCCATTCGTCCCTCCATTCACGCCTGTCGCGACACCACTGGAGGCGGGCTGCACGATGTTGGGGCGTGAGCGGAAGACGGCCTAACGGTGTGCGGGACCGTAGCCCAGCTTCATGGAGACGGTTGCGAATGGTCCTCGCCGATACCCCAGGAGCAACAGTGTCCCTAATTTGCTGGGATGTGGCGGCGCGGTCCCCTACGGCACTGCGTAGGATCCTACGGTCTTGGCGTGCATCCGTGCGTCGCTGCGGTCCGGTCCCAGGTCGACGGGCACGTGCACCTTCCGCCGACCACTGGCGACAACATCGATGTACTGTGGAGACCTCACGCCCCACGTGTTGAGCAATTCGGCGGTACGTCCACCCGGCCTCCCGCATGCCCACTATACGCCCTCGCTCAAAGTCCGTCAACTGCACATACGGTTCACGTCCACGCTGTCGCGGCATGCTACCAGTGTTAAAGACTGCGATGGAGCTCCGTATGCCACGGCAAACTGGCTGACACTGACGGCGGCGGTGCACAAATGCTGCGCAGCTAGAGCCATTCGACGGCCAACACCGCGGTTCCTGGTGTGTCCGCTGTGCCGTGCGTGTGATCATTGTTTGTACAGCCCTCTCGCAGTGTCCGGAGCAAGTATGGTGGGTATGACACACCGGTGTCAATGTGTTCTGTTTTCCATTTCCAGGAGTGTATAAATCATACAGGACAGAACCTGAAAATCATAAGTTTTTCCATTATGAACGAAGGCTTATATAGTTTACATATATCCACAAACAGCATTTTTCAATAAGATTTTGTCAAATCGGTACTACAAAGAGTGGGATTTTGTCCACTCGTCTCGTATAGCGTGCCTAAAGGATGCTGCATTATCGGAATGCTATGCAACAATTCAAGAAAATAACATTAATAGTTTTTATTACAATAAGAACATTGACAATACTTCACTTGGAATTTACAATGGCGCCGCAAGCGGTGGGCGACATGCAACATAACTCAGAGTCCTTTGCTGTATACAATGTTCATGCAAGTTTGACACACTGTTAGTGGATCACTAATAACTGCCATAGTAGCGTTCTCTGCTGGCTCTCTCCGTATACTGTCCCGATACTGAGCCGATACTTAGCGGCCGAGGCTGGCAGGAGAGGTGCTTATTTTCGTATCTTGTAGAGGCCGCTCCTGTCATGGTGCGGTCCCAGTCAGCGCACCATTGGCCGATGTTTCACCGCCTTCTATTCCCTTCTTCATCTTCGTTCCGGCGCTTGTGGTAATGCCAGAACATTCCCCCCCAAAACGACGGACCGTCGTCGTGTAGGGAGTGTGTCCACGGCGGAGGAGGCAGGAGTGTGGCCAGAAGCTTTGGCTGCAGGGGATGTCAAGCTTCCGGCCGTACCCCGCTATCCGGCCTGCGCTCTGGCGGAAACGTCCCCCAGAAAAAGACCAGAAGGGTACGCGTCCACCTCCGCTGCCATGAATCAGATGGAGCAGGCGGCGACTGCTGCGGTGTGGGCGGGTCCAGCTCCATCGGTAGGACGAGAGGAGGCGGAGGAGGAGGAGGCGAAGGCTCCGTCTAAATGGCGCCTTCCCGCGGTGTCGTGAGAGGACATTCTGGCGGCTGCTGTGGCCGCGCTGTCCTCTGGACCCCTGAATCTGGGGGAAGAGAGACTGAAAGATCATAGTGTACATGACAGAGGCGAAGTTGATTTTGATGACGGCGCTGCTGGCCAGTCGGACCTGAAATAAGATACATGCAAACGCCAAGTCCACGGACGATCTCTCCTCGCACCCTCCGTCTGCTGACACTAAAAACCCTATAAAAGACAATATATGCGGCGCGGAGCGATACTTGCACCCTTCCTTCGGTGCTGGATGCTCAGGAGGGTGGAGCATGTAGAGCAGTGTCCGATGGCGGCGACCATGAAGCAATTCCGACGGCGATGGTCCAGCTCGTGGATGCAAACGATTTGAGGCGAGAAACAGTCGCAATGCTTGATCCCTGCTGAGTGCGAAGCGAAGATTGGCCATGTGCTCCTTCAATGTTCTGACAAAACGTTCCGCTTCACCGTTTTACTGTGGATGGAACAGTGCACTAGTTAGATGCTGTATGCCATTGCGTTTACAGAATGTTTCAAAGTTATTTGACGTGAACTTAGGTCCGTGGTCGGACACTATTACTTCAGGTAAGCCTTCTAGGCAAAAAACCGATGACAACACCTGCATTGTGCTATGTTGTCGAGTTCATTGGCACAGCAAAAGGAAACTTGCTATACGAGTCAACCACAATCAACTAACGAGTGTTCCAAAAAGGCCCCGCAGAATCTAAGTGCATGCGTTGCCATGGCTATTGTGACTTAGGCCAAGCAGAGAACTTGTGTGGCGGAGCGTACTGATTTTCCGCACATGCGTGACACTGTGACGTCATCTGTTCTATTTGGGCGTCCATACCCTGCCAAGTGCTGTGTTGACACGCTAGCTGTTCCGTACAAACAATCCCCCAGTTCCCTTGGTGAAGTACTGCAACACTTCTTTTGCAAAGCTCTATAGATCAACACACGTGACTGTCCACTGTCATTCTGAACAAGAATCACAATTTTCTGTACAACGATGCTATGAAGACGTGCAAAGTATCAGCGCACTGCAGAGCTCTTTATGCAATGCAAGAAACGAGGCCAAGATGTGCGAATGTAGTTCAGAAAAATGTTCGGATCTGGATTAGCGTCCGTGGCCTGTGCAATTTTCTTATAGTTCAGCGGAAAAGATTGAAGCAATTCAGTATCAATGTGACAACAAGATGCAGCAGAAGCGATAAAGTCTGTATCAGGGCAAATCGGATGATTACATTACCATGTTGAGCTCTCGGACGATACGCAATCTCTTACTCTTATTGAGACAACAACGAAGCCCATCTTTGCAATTTTTTCGCAGTTCGTTCACGAACCGGTTTCGTCGGATGAAACAAGGACTGCAAAGGCTTGTGATGCATTACCAAGCAGAATTTTCTGCCATAAAAATAGTGGTGGAATTTGGTGACACCATACACAATAGCCAAGGCCTCTTTCTCAATTTGTGAATAGTTACACTGGGTTTGGACAACGCTTTTGATGCGAAAGTAATAGGCCGGTCTTTATCACCAGTTCTGTGCGAAAGCACTGCACCGATTCCGTAAGAGGAAGCGTCAACTTGCAGTAACACAGGTTTGTCAGGATCAAAGTGAACTAAGCATCGATCACTGACCAATGCATCTTTAAGTTTCTGAAAAGCTGCTTGGCACTCATCTGTCCAAACAAAGGCGACATTCTTGCGACGCAAGCGATGCCATGGAGCCGCGATTTGTGCAGCATTCGGTATGAACTGAATATAATAGTTCACTTTCCCTAAGACTGACTGCAACCCTGTGACAATGGGAGGAACTGCAAATCTCGTATGGCTAACAAATGAGACTGAAGAGGATGTACACCTTGACTGTTTATGAAATGACCGAGATACTGCAATTCAGGTGTAAAAGAATCACACTGTTCAGTCTACACTTTAATCCTGCAATAGATAACACACGAAAGCTGTTCTACCTCACTCTCCGTTGTTGTCAGATGTATCAAATATGGCGGCGGTGACGTCGTCCAAGGTAGCGACGTGTAGACTTGGCAACAGCACATGACATCATCCAAGATAGCGGCCATAACATCAGTCAATATGGCGGATTTTGGCGTGAAATTTGAATTTTGGTGGGAAGATAGGTCAATTGGGCTACGTCACTAACCTAACCCCCCTCCCCTCCACACCCCCAGAAAATAGTGGCAAGTTCAAATTCCATTAGGACAATACTACCCCTATTAACCTAAGAAAATGAGGGGAAGATAGGTCACTTGGGCTACCGCCACTAACCTCAGTCATCCGACACCTACCTCTTCCTAGGGATTGATGGGAAGTCTGAATTTTGGAGGGAAGATAGGTCAATTGGGCTATCTCTACCAACCTAAGAAAATGGCAGGAAAGAAAGGGCACTTGGGCTATCTCCATTAACCTAAGTTATCTGACTGCCACCTCTTCCTAGGAATTGGATAGGAGAGGACTCAACCTGTACTCGAAGTAAGTCTTTATTTTGCATGCATTATTTATTTAAACAATTTGATGCTGTACAGCCATCCATCATGTTCACCACAAGGTCCAGAGTCCAACTGACCTAGTACACAGTACCACCACCAGAGGGCACTATCATCTGTGATGTAATCCAAGATGGCATCATGACATCAGCTGATCTACATCTACATCTATATGATTACTACACAATTCACACTTAAGTGACTGGCAGAGGGTTCATCGAACCATTTTCATACTACTTCTATGCCATTCTGCTCTCCTCCTAAATAATGCAGTACACTGATGTGCAGACACACTCAGTACTTGTAAACTGTCCAAATAATGCATAGCACAGCCTACAGACCTGCTCACAAAATAATGCAACAGACATGCAAGCAATGTGCACAAACAACATGTGCCACCCCTTGTCCACTGGACCACACAGGATGCTATTGCACACGCTTCCAGAAGTTGAGATGCACCGTCAGATGTCAAAAATGCAGAGGTGCCCGCAAGCATGAGGTCGCGACATCCCTTTCATACTTGACACCTGAGAAATTCCTCTCAAAATACGTGATCACCTAGGCACCAATGCTGATGTGACCAGATGGGAGTGAAGACCTATTTGCAGAGTGCAGACGCTCCAAGGACGTGAGCCACCGCTGGATGCAAACCAGCGTGAGCAATCACCCCCACACCACTCCTGACAGCATGTGAAAGTTCTTCTAGTGTTATACTGACGTCACATGTCTATTTAAATAAGTGTGTGTTGACTGCTGCCGACATCATCCCTCTCTCTACCTGTGATCCAGTGAAGACATATCTGCAGAGTGACTCCCACTCACAAATGCTACAGAAAACTGTTTGACACGTGTACTGATGCCACAGATCATGCTATAGAAAAACTGTTCCATTGCTCGTGACATGTGTGTGACGCACATACTGACGTCACAGATCGTGTTCTAGAAAAACTGTACCACCACTCACGACATGTGTGGCGCACATACTGTATTGATGCATCGCTGCACATAGCTACCAACCATCACAAGTGCATCTAACAAGGTTTTCAACCTTATACTGATGTCACATGGTTATGTAAAATAAGAACCAAGTCGACGTCTCGGAAATTGTATAGTGTCCCAGAAATAGTTATCGCACGCTTTCTTGATGTCTGAGCTCGTATGCACGCAAATTCTTGCCCTAACAGAACCTCTTTACAAAAGTAGCTGACAATAATCTCCAATGCATTCTTCCTCACGATGCTAACATTGCACTCCCTCCACCACGTGTTGCCCTTCCTGCTTTCAACATACGTAAACATTCTCACTGCTATGTAGAGACTCCTCTATCCCGGCACAAAGGACGTCATGTGAATGAATTGAGCATTATGATTGGCTCTTATCGAATTTACCTCCCAAATTACTGATGCAGCCAGTGTGGAAGCATCCTCCACCTTTTCTTTCTTTCTGCAGACGAGACTTTCAGGGTAAAAAAAAAACTTTTTACACAGATCGCCATATTGCACTGGCAATTAAACCCTGCAAAGTGCCAATACATATCGTCAGATATGGAAAGACTCTTACTCAATTACACTGTTCTCCCACTGAGGACAGGAGATTGAATATTAGAGCATGAAACCGGTCTCCAACCCAGCAATATATCACTGCACACCATGTCGATGTAGTAAACATAATTTCCTATCCTGCGCCATACAAAATCATCCCTTTCACATCATTCGTACATATACCACGAAGACAGACAGCACCGTATATATTCCTTGCAGCACTAGATATTTCCATGAGAGGTCAGCAGTCATCCACTCCCAATGGGTGACCAGAATGCCCTCAGCAGACAGAAGTCACTCTCAGAACTCTTCTACAAATTTGGGCTCGTTTCCCCACGGCACAAACGCATTACCGTTTCTGGTCCGGACCTGCTTGCTTGCTCGCTTTTCTACACCCATCTCCAGACTCAGGGATTACAAGGACACATGTATTTCGGCATGGTTTGCCATAATATTGTACCATTTTTGCGGTACTTCTCGATATCAAGCACACGGCAGCATCCTACCGATCGCTTGAGCTACAGAATTCCCAAGATACAGACTGCAAATTGTTTCTCTACAAACCCCTAACTATAGCGAGGTTGAGCATGTGCTAGACCACTGATTAACTATAAACTTGTCCCATCTACGACGACCTTTACATGAGAACTCGAAACAGATAAAGGAAAATGATATACCCATTCACGAATACCGATATCGGTGATGTAACAGATTCCAAATCATCCCTATAATTTACAAAGTCAACTAAGGTGTTTCTCATTTCTAGAGAACCAGAAACGTGTCTTTCACCGGCGAGATGCACACACGACAGTCGATGTAGGCGCGAAATTTTCACCTGCTAGATGCACACCACAATCAATATTCTCGCAACTAAATAAACGCCCGAATGTGCAAAAGCAGTCTACCGGACAATTTACATGGGAGGGAATAACGGTCCAGTGCAAACACACGTCCCTATTCAATCTTCTCAAATTTCCACTTGATCACGAAAGCTGCCCAACACATACTAAGTATTAGTTCACTATTCTGCCGTCTAGAGGACGACACAGTTAACTCAGCTACATTCCTGCATTCCAACAGATCTTTGCATTCGGACGGCTCCTGCCATTAATGGGAAACATGAATCAGGCCCACCACAGACCATGCATAGACAGAATCATCCTGCGAAATCGTTCACATATATATTTGATCGCTATACTTAGAATTAAATGTTAGGATATCCGTTTCAGTTGAATGACATTCGACAGTGACCAAAGTATCGGAAATACACCCTGCTGACAGCTGTGGCTCTAGAAATAAAAATATAGGTGCCATTCTTATGACTTGACATACTCTTCCCTTTGCTATCGCATTACTCCATATCAAATCCACACCTTCCTTACTACTGGACATACTCATTTCCTTTGCACATGTCGGAACACAAACACATACTTTACAAGCCTGATGTTCAAGGTGAACCTGTCACGCATCCCCTACTACTACTAAGTATAACAGTTGGCCAATAAATTATTCCAGACGATACAAAATAACATTCAGAGAAAATCAATAATGGGTGGACATGTCTCATAAGTTTTTCTTGCGAATGTTACCACTGTGTCGTAGAAAGAGAGGCGTAATTGTCTTACAAACCGCCAGATGTTAAAAAACTGATTGCAACAACTACAGTATGTTACTGTCAGAAGTGGTATTGGTTCTACAGGTGCACACAAGTATCCATGTTAAAAGCTATACTGGCGTTATAAATCGAGGAATGGCATTACCTCCGAATGAATTGGTTTTTTCCAGACAAATACCGAGACAGTGATCATAGGAGTGTATATTATGAGACCAGTAGTCCGGTAACACGTAGCTCATGATGCAGCCTCGTGATAAAATTGCTGAATTTTGAAAGTGATTCGGCTAAGGAACATGGTATGAAACCGCTATCTATAACGCCCTCACACCACTAGATATTTGTCCAGTATGTGTAACGTATTCTGTCTCGATACCTTGTCCTACGTTTTGTGATATATTCACTGAGTTTTAAGCGATGACTGATTGAGAAGGATTACAAACAGTAGTAGAGGGTGAGCTGATAGAGGTCATAAGATCTCTAGCGTTACGCTATCCTCTAGAAATGAAGTCTATGATTTGAAATCAAGTCTTTCCATTCAACCACATACCTGCATTGGATCACAGCCACAAGTGAATCATATTTCTGGCACTCTCATATCTTGAAATGAGTCACCTTTCTCGAACCGTCTGCTAGAGTAAAATTGCAACCTGGTTTTAGTCAGTCCTTACGCATCGTGCAACTGCTCCCATTTCTGCAGCGTTTCTCATGCGATCGTTCCAATTAAAGTTGGAACTGAGCAGAAGTCGGAGAAAGCCAAATGCCCCACCTTCTGTAACCTGTGTAGAAACAGAGCGACCTGAGTTATTGCGACAGGACCATGTTTTGACCATTAGGTGGAAATGGGCACAATGTGGTGCGCCCCCAAACTACATACAGATACTACAGTACGAAGCAGATCCGCATCCATTCACATCTATCGGCCCAACATGCTATCATCGTTACTCTGTATCATCCAACAGAGAAAATTAACAACTATAAAAGCTCCACTGACTTCATCCAATATAGAACTTACCTAGGCGCCGTTGCTGGCGTGATGACGCATAGCTGCGGTGTGGGCCCAGCGCAGAGAGAGTTGTTGCAATGCTTCCCAGAATAGCACATTGTGCGTTCCTCCTACAATCATAACAGGACA
The DNA here is from genome assembly GCF_023898315.1 of Schistocerca nitens. Classification (NCBI taxonomy): domain Eukaryota; kingdom Metazoa; phylum Arthropoda; class Insecta; order Orthoptera; family Acrididae; genus Schistocerca; species Schistocerca nitens. Next base: position 511,928,673 of record NC_064619.1, on the reverse strand, counting down.
GTCCATCTGCCACTGAATTTACCCAGACTGCTGTTGCTGCCGGTGTGGGACAATCCTATTAAATATACAGCTTTTGATCCACTGCAGAGGCCAGTTTATGGTTTCATCACCTGTACTGTAGGAGGATGATTGTATGCCATGGACTATACTGTAAATTGCAAGAGACGCTCCCTGTGGCCCTGTCTCGTTGTTGGAAACATTATTTTTTTCTGCTGCAGCTCGCTTTGTACACTGCCATACATTTTGTTTTTCTGCCACAACTTCGTGGTCTGTGTCAGGTTCTAAACTGACATTAAGACGTTCTGATCCACAGCCTCTCACAGATTAAATTTAAGATTCTAAAATTGCATTGACCTTTAGTTTCGTGATAATAAAGGTCAAATTTCCAACAAACCATTGCATTGAATTTGGCACCAGGAAAAAATCTCCGATGTGGTCGCAGAAACTGGTCGACGTCTATCGTTGTTTATGGCGGTTCTGGTGACAGCAGAGAGTTTTTTTCTCGCCCAATTCCTAATGATAGTGTTGCACAGGTGCAGGGTATAACAAAAGGATATGGGTGAACTTTCAGGAAACGTTCCTCACACATGGAGGAATAAAATGTGTTAATGGACATGGGTCCAGAAATGGTTTATTTCTCTGTTATACATCATTTTCTTTCTGTTCAGAATCACATTAATCGTGGGAAACACACAGGAACAGAACGTATAAATATCACATGAAACGTTTCCTTTCCTGAAATGTTCAAAGTACGTCCTTGGTTGCGTTTGGTAAGATAAGGTGTACAGTAACTCGTAATTATTAGATTCCCCACGTGAGTTTCTTCTTCCAATTAAATGAAGGTAACGCTGACAAGCAATTCACTTCAATGCCTGTGTCGGAATGTGACTAACTTAACTGATCTACTAGCATCAAGCACACGACATGAACTGTTTAGAGTTCATTATGGACTTGGTTTCCGATACAGTGCAGTGGTAGTGTATTCAGATATGGAGTTGGCAGATGCCACTTTACTGTACTGATTAGCAGATGGTAATGACGTTTGTATCGGAAGAGACCGGGGGACGTTTGAAGCAATTGATCGTCGTCGTAGGAATCATGGGACGTTTAAGACTACTGCGCGTGAGTGGGAGAGGCCTGGAAGAACAAGGGCACCTCGACTGGAGGAGAAACTTCTTCATGCAGTTGACGAAAATCGTAGACTCAGCATAAGATAATTAGCTAACATGTAATGCTGACCACACGACTGTCTGGAGAGGGCTGCGTAAGAACATACTGTATCCGTACGAAGTACAGCGTGTGCAGGTACCGCCAGCAGTTGATTTTCCTACATGGATATACTTCTGTGAATGGTTCATTCAACAACACGTCAGCCCTCACTTAAATGCAAATATGCCGTTCACGGATGAGGCTAAGTTTCAGAGTAGATGATCAATGTGTTGAGGAGCTGTAGAAACTGAGCTCTAACATGGATGTAAAGCACTCGCGGACCCATATTCTTACAACGTATTTTCTTCCTCTACATGTGAGGAATGTTTCCAGAAACTTAAGCCATACATTTTGGCTACATGTTGTTCCATGTTCGCTTCAACACTACACACTTCACATAAGGCTGAGGGGTTTAGCTTGATTTCATATTTCTTAGCAACAGTTAAGCGTCTGTTGTGAAACGTCCTGTAATATCCACGACTATATTTTACCGAGAATAATTTTCACGACAGAATTGTGTGTGGAATTTGATCGAACAGTATCGTGTTATCAATCAAAAGGAATTCATCGACACTAAAAAATAATAATATATAATTATTATTTTTGTAATAACTTAATTTTCTGTGTCAATAATATCTCAGAAGTGGTCATGGAAAACAGACAATGCAAATCATCTTTGGTTATTTGTGATAATTGTAGATCAAGGAGGCTTCTTTTTAGAACATTTGAACTGACTGGACGCGTGTGATGTAAGACAGGTCTGTAAGAAACTGTCATGTGTTGTTAATTAATATTTGCAAAATAGAATTACTTTGGATGTGAAATGATTTTTATTTTTTTCAAAGTTTAATCCATTGTAATTCTCTTCCTATATAAGTGTTAATTTTTCTTCTCAGTTACTAAGGAGCGCAGCCATTAGCGTTAGTTATTTACAGAGCAGTTTATTAGTAAATGGTAGAAAAATAATAAGCAATTTTCATTGAGAATATTTTCAAATGTTAAAGCATAATGAAGCTAAAGCAAAATGATTTAATATATATTATTTGTTTGTGGTAAAATAGGATCTGAAGTGACAATCGATAAGTGATTGTCTGATGTCAGCCGCCATCTTAGTAAAATATTGCAGCGGCAGTTTTGAATAGAAATTTTATCAGACACAAATGTTGTTGGTTATAAATAATTACTATAATAATTGTGAATTGGTGGCCCAGAACCTACTTTAAAAAGATAAATTCAACTTAGACTGAATCTTTAAATACAGTGCAGATAGCACATTACGTCATATAGATCCTTATCTGCTGGGTATGAAGCCTGACTATTTCGCACTACTTTCATGAAATATTTTAACAGGAAAAATACGTCAGTGTTGTGCGTGTGTAGTACTCTGTGACAAACTGTTCATTTTGCTAAAGAGAAGTGCTTCCACCTCATATAACAGTATTATTAAATTTGATAAACGATCCGCAATTTACTGCCATTTACACTACTTTACAGACAACATTGCTACACAAATCTCAGGTGGAGATTTCTTTAGCAAAGTGACGGTTATTAGGCGGGTAAAGCAATGTTAAGATCAAACGACTTGTTACGTTGATAAAAGGTAACTGGTTTTCTTGGCGATCTTGCTGAAATAGCACAACACATAATCAAGCCACGAATACTGCGCACGCCACAGTCCTTAACAGATCTTGGAAAACTTTAGAGTCGATTTCTTAGAGTGTTTTTGAGAGCTTATCGTGTAGCTTTAGAAAATCGGTACCCGCACACTGACTCTCATGTCAATAAGAAAATAGAAGAGAGTCAGTCCATAAGGTCCCCTGTGAGGGTTGACTCTTTCTGTATAGTAGTGAACATTAGTTAGAATTCGTACTACTGGCCACCCCAGACACGTGAGAGCCGGTAAGACAAACCTGTCAAGGTACGACAGTGCTGCAGAGTGCGAAGGAGTGTATAACCGCAATTGCGGCCTCGTGTAACTCCAACGAGAGAAAAGCGGGTGGACGCGCCCGCCCTCCGTGTGACGACTTTGAAAGGCGACACGGGCGGAGGTGTCCGTTAAGCCGGCGGCCTCCGACGAGCGCTGCCTGCCGTCTCATTAGTTTCCCGGCCGGCTCTCCGGGATGAAGCGCCTATTGAACTGAAGAGCCGTCTGCGCCGGCTCCTACTCGCGCCGTGATATGAATTAATAATGAACGCCCGTCGCATTACTGTTGGGGCAATTTATTATGACGCCCGTGTGTATTCAGCTATCTAATGTAGCTGCTGCCGTTGAAAGGTATGTACCGTTCGGCATTCCTCGACTTGTTTACAGGACATGCAAAGCAGCCCGTGTCCTGATTACAAAATTAAACCCCATCTTGGGCGTCCGTGTTTGCTCGGCTGCCGGTCGCGCTGCGAGACACTCACTCCCGCTGCCGAGAAAGCTGATAAAACGAGTTTCAATCACTCCTGAGAGTTGTCGGCATAAAAACGCATTAGAGATAGTTATTTACTACGTTGGTGATGTATACTTCTCTACTGCTATTTATGACGTCGGTTATACATACTGCTCTACTTTTGTAAAATGATATGTGCAGTGTCCGCAGGAAGATACGTAATGCATCCATGCAGAGAAGAAACCACACGGTAAGAGCAGCCTCTGCTGAGACATAAAGTAGTCATGGACAGACGCCATAGAGAGCACACACAGCTCAGATTATGTTACGCTTTCCGCTTTACACCACGCAAATATTTCCCAAGCAAAGAAATAGACTGTACATAGAGACGCTGTGGTGCGTTTTTAGCGCTCCCTGCGGTGCCACACTGTACTATTACAGCCATACTTCTGCAAGACATTATGTACAAGTAACTAAAATGAGGAAACATCACGACGTTCAACTGGCGTTCGGCTGGGACAGGAAATCGGTCATGCGACGTCTATCGTTCGCTGTATAGTGCGGCCTTTGTCTCGACTGCAAAATTTACGAAAGCGTTGTTAAGGTTACTATCGCAGCTAAATATTAGCGACAAGCAAGGCAATAAATATGACTGCTGCTCGTTTCATTTGCAGCCATTAAAGCTGTGCTCGTAGGTTTCTGCATAACCACATATTCGGAAATCGACGAATCCGGTAAAAGACGGTCACATATTTGAGACAAGAAAGGATACAAGGTCATTACTGATTGTTAAGCTCAGAGCAATTTCGCTTTCGTTTTTTAAATAGAGTGAAGTCTTGAAATCAAAGGAACTCATCCCTGATAGAGCACGCTCTTATATATATTGGACAACATACTTCTGTTTCATGAATAAGAAAGTCCCAGAATGGTACAAACGCGACGATAAAAAACGGGACACGGAGGTACTTCCCTCGATCTGTAACTGCACATCTGTACCCACATGACCACAGCGGTCGCATACAATTTAGAGCATTATTATCTTTCATCTTAGAGTCTCCTAAGGACTTTTACAGCTGAAATATCTTAAACTGTTATTTAACAAATCGTACTTAGATGACATGTTTGCGATGGATCAACAATGCACCACTGCCTTGAAACAGTCTGTCACAACACGCAACTCAAGATACGGAAACAACGAAAGACGATGAATCCTCTCAACAGCAGGGAGCGAGAGATGTCACGTGACCAATTTCCGCTTTCAGACAAACGCCAGTCGAAAGCTGTTGTGGCATCCTTATTTTAGTCACTCGGCATTCTGTGGTGGTTTTGAAAGCAATATAGTACGTGTGCGGTCTTGTAAGATAAGCAATTGGCGAATTTCTTTTGTAAATCATGCATAAAGTTTGTGCAGCATATAACTCTACGAAATAAAACTACGAATATATCTTATTTCAAATGCGTATTGTTTAAAAGTATTATCTGTTAGTGGTTTTCTACATTTGTTTTATATATCAGTATAGAAAGAATTTGCATGTGTTTAACTTCATGTGAATATTGAAAGGTGGCTACACTGAGCCACAGCGCCAGAGATCGCTAGAGAGCATTGTTCCGCCCGCCTCCACTTCTCCTTAATGTCCTTCCAGATTGGATCCTTATTTTGCTCCTTAGCGATGTCCTGGAGCGAAGACGAAATAAAGTTCTCAAACGCAACACCTTGAATGTACATCAAACAATAATGGTTTTCTTTGCAGTCCTCTTCAGCACTTTGTTTCAAACCCATAGGTGCACGTGATAAAGCATCAGCAACAATATTTGAAGATCCCTGTATGTAAACAATGCTAAAATCAAATTCCTGTAGGTACAGCGCCCATCGTGACAATCTTCCATGAGTTAATTTTGTCGACATAAGAAATTCCAGAGCTCGATGATCGGTGTAAACCTTAGTATGTCTGCCAAACAAAAATGTGCGAAATTTTGTAAAAGCCCAAACAACAGCCAAAGCTTCAAGTTCCGTAATCGAATAATTCTTTTCGGATTTAGAGAGAACACGACTTCCAAATGCAATTGTCTTCTGTACTACAACGCCGTCTTCTTCTATCTCTTGAAATAAATGTGCCCCTAGGCCTTTGTATGATGAGTCCGTCGCCAAACAAAAATCTTTAGATAAATCCGGATGTGAAAGAAGTGGAGCAGCAACTAAAGCATCACGAAGTTGTTCAAATTCTGATTGAGCCTCCTCATCCCAACACCAATTAGAATTTTTTCCAGATAGTTCACATAAACGAGGTGTGGCCAAATTGTCCAATCTAACAAAGCGTCTAAGAAAATTACAGACACCAAGGAAACTACGAACATCACGTTTTGTGGTAGGAACAGCATAATTACGAATTGCGTCCAGTTTCTCTGGATCAGGGAGAATACCTTCTGTAGAAATAATGTGACCGAGAAATTTCACCTGAGAACGACCAAATTCTGATTTTTCCAAGTTCACTGTCATGCCAACTTGTGCAAAAATACGTAATAATGAATCCAAAATTTTGTTATGCTCACTCCAAGAACGTTTAGCAATAAGAATATCGTCAACATATGAAGTAATATTGTCACGAAGATAAACAGGTAAAATTTCATTTAAACTACGAATGAATGCTGCAGAAGATACAGTAAGTCCAAACGGTAATTTCCGAAACTGGTAACAGTTACCAAAGGCTAAAAAGGCAGTATATTTTCTACAATCAGGGTGGAGTTCTATTTGCCAAAAGCTTGCGCGCATATCAATCGTGGATAAAACTTTAATTCCATGGAAATGTTGAAGAAGTTCATCTAAATTTTGTGGACGGTCAGTTTCAGGAATAATAATATTATTTATCTGTCTGGAATCCAGAACCAAACGAATTGACCCATCCTTTTTAAGAACAACGTGTAATGGGCTGGTATAAGGACTGACTGCTGGCTCAACAATGCCCTGATCTAACATGTATTGAAGTTCATTCTTAACCTTGTCTCTGTAAGCCAAAGGAATAGCGTACGTTTTTCCGCGAAATGGTGTGTGTTCTTTTACTTTAAATAAATATTGTAAGCCTTGTATAGTTCCTGTGTGATGACTAAACACTGTAGCATGTGAAGTCAAAATATGGTGCAGCTCTTCTCTTGCAACGTCATCTGGCACTTCAGCTTTTTTAACCTTTTCATTAATTAGTTCTTCGCTACTAATTATATCCTCCATCGCGTCTCTGTATCTATTGTCATTGTCATGAATAAACACACTGTCGTCATAATGCTCAACGAAGGCATCAGAAGTAAGAAACCTTAAACATTTTGTATCCGATTCAGATCTTGCTAAACACTCGAAAAATTTTAAACATTTCGGCATTCCGGCAACAGTCAAATTCACACTTCCTTCTTTAAAGTTCAAAATTGCCTTATGTGCGTTAAGAAACTCCATACCTAAAATAATCTGTGTACTGAGTAATGGAACAATAATAAAATTAGCAGAAAATTCGTATCCTTGACAAATGAAATTTAGGTTGGTCTGTTGTTTAACTTCCACACCTTTTCCAGAAATCGCTCCTCGAATTGTAGTTTTAGAAATAGGTAACACAGGACAGGCAATAGTTCTTTCACATATACGAAAAACTGATTCACTAATGACGTTCAATGGGCTCCCAGAATCTAAAACTGCAGTGAACTTATTCTTACCCACACATACTTCAATGACAGGATGTAAAAATGCGTCTACATTATTTTCCTTTTCATCTAGCAAAATGTCTCTCATGTCTTCCAGGCGTACGTAGTGTAAAGTCGTAGTGTCATTACTTTCTGAACCGTCTATATTGCTGCCAGAAGCCGAAGCTGCTAGTCATTGTCGATTGTTTGCGTCACGTCTTTGATTATTCCCGACATTTCGCGGATCAATTTCTACTATTTCCACTTGTCTCTCTGAATTTCTGTCACGCGGAGGATGCCAGTTAGGTCCTTCCTGTCTGTTAGATGCAAATTCTTGGTTGTGTCTGTTATTAAAATTTATGTTTTCCTGTCTGTCTGCATAACTACTTCTTGTATAATTTCGACTGTCACTTCTGAAATTATTGATGTATCTACTACCCTGGTTATTTCTGTAGTAAGAATTTCTATTACTGTATGAACCATTTCTGTCTTGACGATACCGATTACTGTTTCCGTATGATTGATCATTCCGGTAAGAATTACCGTTATTATAATTGTCTGTGTAATTTCTGTTAGAACGTCTGTTATTGTCATAAGGCTGGTATCTATTGTCTTGTCTGTTACGTCTGTCATTCTCAAAATTACCCATATAACGCCCGTTCCGATCACCATCCCTTTTCTCTGAAAATCTATCGTAATTACTGTTACTGAAAAAGTTACAAGAAGTCCCGTCGTCGTTGTCATACTCAAGTTCTTGCAATAAAGTCTTAAAAGTCTCGATGTCATCTTTACATCTTCCAGCTAAAGCAATTTGTCTTATGGATTGTGGCAGCTTAGTTAAACAAATGCGAATTAATTCAGTCGGGCTATAAGGGTTGGAAAGGAACTGATTCTTTCGAATCATGTCTTCAAAATATTCCGCTGGCGTGCGGAACTCAGACTGTTTGAAATTACGCTGCATAATAAGGCTGTGTTTGACTCTGTCTTGCGTGTTTTCGGACCAATATGCCGATAGAAATGCATGATAAAAATCATTCAGATTATTACAATCTCTAATGAGTGCGCGCATCCGCGTCGCCGGTTCGTTTTCTAAATATCCACACATAAATTCCAGTTTGTGACTTAGTGGCCAATTTGGTGGGAGAGCATACATAAATTGATCTAACCATGCACATGGATGTATGTCATTCTTAAAATTGCGGAAGATCTTAAATTTCCGAACAGTCAAAAAGTGTTTATAGTCAAAGTTTTCGCCTCGTGGCGACAAAGACCTACCGCGTCTGTCCCAGTCCCAATGTCGATTATTGTCAAGTTCGCGCGCCTGGCGCTCTCTTGTTGCATCCCGTAAATGAAACAAATTACTTTCTTCAAACCCCTCTGCTACCTGCGATTCCAAATTTCTTTTGCTGTCTTTTCCTACGATTTCGCCTTCAATTTGTTTGACTTGCTTTCGTAATGCCTCAAATTCCCTTTTCACGCGTTCATTAAATTTTCCCTGATTTTCAACATGCTTATTTATGTTCTGATACTCTTCGGTTTCTGCAAATGGCAATGGTGCTGTATCATCTGAATCTCTGTCCCCATGTAAACTAAGATTTGTCAATTTATCTGAAATCTCCTCAACTCTTTCCGATAAGTCACCTATTTTTTCTTTCTGTTTATTTACGTCTTCCGTAAGTGTCGCGACTCGGGTTTCAGTGTTGACACATTTGGTAGTTAACTGTTCATATTAAGGTGGCTACACTGAGCCACAGCGCCAGAGATCGCTAGAGAGCATTGTTCCGCCCGCCTCCACTGGCAGTGATTATTGAGATGCCGTAGTAGTGAGTGCTTGTCGAGGACTCGTAGTAGTCAGTTCGTGTTCAGATGTGCTAGTAGAGAGTGCTTGCTGAGATGTGATACTGAAAAGTTCTTGTTGAGATGTGGTAATAGCGAGTCGGTGTGGAGATATATTGTAATTATGAGAGTGATTTTGGTCAATATATGAAGGTAACGAAACTTGATTTATTTTTCATTATTTCCATGTTTTAAATAATGTGTCATTACAGGTTCAGTCAACAAAGCATCTGGCTTGTGTTCTTGGATTAGAGTGTAATTGTGGTTCTCTTGAGTAATTATGGTATTTTTATTTCCTTTAATTAATTCAGTATAATACTGAAAAGTTCTTGTTGAGATGTGGTAATAGCGAGTCGGTGTGGAGATATATTGCAATTATGAGAGTGATTTTGGTCAATATATGAAGGTAACGAAACTTGATTTATTTTTCATTATTTCCATGTTTTAAATAATGTGTCATTACAGGTTCAGTCAACAAAGCATCTGGCTTGTGTTCTTGGATTAGAGTGTAATTGTGGTTCTCTTGAGTAATTATGGTATTTTTATTTCCTTTAATTAATTCAGTATAAATGTTATTTAAAAATTCTTGTGTTGTTGAAGAAGAACCGTGCCAGATGCGTACGTTGAGTCACACTCCCACACACAGAACAGTTACTCTTGTGCTTGTTGTTGCGTTGGTTTTATAGTTGCTGGGGACTTAATTAATTAATTGTGTTAATGAAAATTTCCATTTTTACTCAAGAGAACCACAATTACACTCTAATCCAAGAACACAAGCCAGATGCTTTGTTGACTGAACCTGTAATGACACATTATTTAAAACATGGAAATAATGAAAAATAAATCAAGTTTCGTTACCTTCATATATTGACCAAAATCACTCTCATAATTACAATATATCTCCACACCGACTCGCTATTACCACATCTCAACAAGAACTTTTCAGTATCACATCTCAGCAAGCACTCTCTACTAGCACATCTGAACACGAACTGACTACTACGAGTCCTCGACAAGCACTCACTACTACGGCATCTCAATAATCACTGCCAGTGGAGGCGGGCGGAACAATGCTCTCTAGCGATCTCTGGCGCTGTGGCTCAGTGTAGCCACCTTTCAATATGCGAATTTATTTTGTCCTAGGTTTTGTAATTTCCTTACGCACTATCATGTACCATAACCTCTTCTTCTTTTTGACTTCCGAAAACATGGCGGAAGAGGGTAGTTCGGTTTGCTTCACTCTGGTCACGGTGTTGCCTCTCTATGGTACTCTATAAAACAGTGCATCGACAGTTAGTTCGAAAGCATCAACAGCGTGCCTCAATACAGCATTAGGTCTATCAATAGTCGCCGCACAGAAGAGCTAACTAGACATTCAATTAGTTATGTTAGCTCTCGTTCACTGGTTTCAACACTAAACAAGTCTTCAGAGATGGAACAGTGTAAGTGAACATTCTTTTAACTGCATTGTCATGCCGGCCGGAGTGGCCGAGCTGTTCTAGGCGCTATAGTCTGGAACCGCGCGACCGCTACGGTCACAGGTTCGAATCCTGCCTCGGGCATGGATGTGTGTGATGTCCTTAGATTAGTTAGGTTTAAGTATTTCTAAGTTCTAGGGGACTGATGACCTTAGCAGTTAAGTCTCATTGTGCTCAGAGCCATTTTTTTGCATTGTCACGTCACACTCAAGATACATAACGTATAACTTCATCCAATAAACTGTTGTAAATTATTGCTAATTTGTGATGTTATGATTTTGGCGTGGTTTTCGTATGCCTATATGGTCTTGTGAAGAGACTGTAAAGTTTCTACGTGCAGACAAGCATGTCAACTGAATAACAGCAACTACGAGGCGTGTTTTTAAAGTAAGGTCCGTTTTGTTGTAGACGCTAGTAGATCGCGCGCATATCGCAACGAGCGCGTGCGTCGTGTACCGGTATGTCTCGGGAATAACTGTGCTCAGTTTCAGCTCTGTAGCTGACCTGTACGGTTCTGTTCTGTGCTTTCAAAATATTTAAGACTACCAACTCGCCCACCGCGTGTGAGGTTCCCTCAGTGATACGGTTATGGTCAGCAAGGAACCTGTCTGCTGCAGAAATTCATCGACAGATTTGCGAAGTGTACGGTGATACTGCTGTGAGTGAAAGCAAAGTGCGTAAGTGGGTACGAGAATTCAAAGATGGCCGTGACAATGTCCATGATGACCGCTCCGGTCGCCCTTCTTTGATTACAGATGATTTGGTGGCTTCAGTTGAAGCGAGGATTTGTGGGAACAGGTGCTTCACAATAACAGGTTTCTCAAACGAATTTCCTGACGTGTCGAGATCAGTACTTTACAACATTGTCTCTGAACACTTTCAGTTTAGGAAACTGTTCTCCCTTTGGATCCCAAAACTCCTAACAGAGGACCACAAAAACCAAAGATTTCAATGTGCGATGAAGTTCTTGACTCGTTATCACGAAGAAGGTGACGGCTTCTTGAGTCAGATCATAACTGGAGACGAAACATGGGTTCCGCATATCACGCCCGAATCGAAGCAACAGAGCATGGAATGGAGACACACACACTGGCCTGTAAAGGTGAAGGCCAAACAGACTCTGTCCCAGCGCAAAATCATGGCGTAGGTGTTTTGGGATAGGCATGGTGTTTTGTTGGTCGACTTCATGCAACGAGGAACCACTATCAATGCAGAAGCATACTGCCAAACCCTGAGAAAGCTACGCAGAGCGATTAAAAACAAAAGACGCGGCATGCTGACGAAGGGAATTGTCCTTCTCCATGACAATGTAAGACCTAACACTGCAGTTCAGACCCGCGATTTATTGGACAGTTTTTGCTGGCAACTTCAAGACCACCAACCCTACAGTCCTGATCTTTCGCCGAGCGATTACCATCTGTTCCTCCACCTCAAACAACACCTCAGTGGCAACTGTTACAATGACAACGACGAAGCGAAAACAGCAGTGAACTCTTGGTTATCGGAGCAGGCGGCAAGTTTTTATGAAGAGGGTATTTTAAAATTGATTGAGAGGTATGATACGTGTTTGAACAAACTTGGCAACCATGTCGAAAAATAGAGTGAAGTATGTACTTTATGAAAATAATTTTTTTTTTTTTGAAATAACCTTTCGTTGTGTACTTACGTTCAAACGGACTTTACTTAAAAACCACGCCTCGTACTTCTGGTAAAGGAAGATTCTCTTCCTGCCACATTTGTTTGATGCCAGAATGTTTGACGAATACAACATAAAAACGTGAACGACACAGAGACAGTGAATAACAAATTCTGTTAAACAATCCATCAGAATAATGCAGACACTTTTAATGACCAATTTTTGCTGCGAAAGAGGCAGAAGGTGGAGGTGCGCATAAAATAAATTATTTTAAGATAATTCTATGGAATTCTGCGCTCTTATGTCAATCTAAAACCGATTGCAACCATTGGCCCTCTGTCTAACCTATTTCTTCCGATGGTGGACGAAATAAAAATTAGTGTTGATGCAACAAAACCGACACTTCCTGCTACAACAGAAATTTGAAATGATCCGCAGCACTGCTAAAATTTATCGTAAATCAGTACCAGGTCTTACTCGCACTGACATAATGGTTTTGTGGAAGATAGCTTGTATCACCTGATCTCACAAAGCCTGGTAAGAGAGTTCTGTTCATACTTTTTTTTTTAACTTTTTAAGTTTCTTTAAACAGCATTCAGAGGCAACTGAAATATTTTTCGATGTGTTGATTAATATCAGTTAATTAAAACATCTAAGAAAATGCATCAATACCTTACGAAAGACTTTGCCTCGATAGTGCAATGGAGCTGGGCAGAAGGATGATAGGATCGATTGATTGAGTTGGGTTACGAGTAACAAATTTTCTACATTTATTAAATCATGACTTAGAAAAAGTACATAACAAATCACTTCAGGTTGTTCCAGAGAGCATCACAACACATTTCACTTGAGATCAAGTAAACAGAGATAAACGGGATGAACAACTAAAAACAAAAATAAAATGTTTACAAGCAAAGTTACTCCAACTCTCAGGAATTTAAGGAGATTCACAATCGTTTAAACAACACACTTATCAGAGAATTTTTAAAAATATAGCTTACTGACAGTAAAACCAAACTTTGCAGAAGTCCTCATTTTTGAAAATGAAACATTTAAAACCTTCCTTTTATATTGAAGCTGGTTGATTCTGGGTTTGGAACCTGCAAAATGTTGTTCAAAACGTGGCTGTTATGACACATCCACCTAGTTCCTGGGAGTGCGTTTGTATCACTTTTTTATCCAAACAGTCAATCACCATTTGTGCATAAGGGTATTAGGGGTGAAAGTGCAGGTATTTCTATTGATGACTGAGGGCAGTGTACTGAGAAATATTACATCAGGCATTACTTCGTTTAAAGCTTAATGATTATAGCTATTATGAGTAGTATGTTTTTGGGTTGCTTAGTACCTCGAAGTACACGTGGCACAAGTACGCCATTAATATACATTTTCCCTTAGGCAGGAGGTCAAGTATTGAAGTGTGGACGCAAAATATGTAGCCTGAATGGACAGGTGTAGTCGACTTGGTGGTGCAGCTATGACCGTGCAAAAAACATCATGTAGTAAACAACGCAATGTGTTTATGGGAAGACCGTTAGAAGTAGAGAAAAAACAACTGACACACTGATTTGGGTGCATATTAAGGTACCAATGAACACAATATCTGAACCTATACCCTAACAGCTCGTATATTTTACATCAAATTTAGCCAGAGATGTGTATTTCAAAAAGCTTACATCTGCTTCCTAAGTCATTCTTAGAACAATTAAAAAAACTGGTTCCAATGTGAACAGGCTCATGTAAAAGAAAATTATATTCTACTTTAATTATAAATACGAGGGCTATTCAGAAAGTAAGTGCTGATCGGTCACGAAATGGAAATCACTGTGAAAATCAAACATGTTTTATTTGCAACAGTTAGCTACAGCTTCCAGCTACTCCTCTGCACATTCACCACTCCGACTTAGACACCTGTCGTAGTGTTGTACCAACTTTCCAACGCCATCGTCATAGAAGGCAGCCTCCTGTTTTTTTCCGACAATTTTCTTCACTGAACTGCAGCTCGTTGTCTGTGCCAAAATGTCTTCATAGCCACTGCGTCATTTGAGTAGAGGCGAAAATCAGAGGGAACAAAGTCCAGTCTGTATAGCAGATGATCACACACTTCCCATCAAAACAGATGCAGGAGCATCTTCAGTGCCCCTGCAGAGTGCGGTCAAGAATTGTCATGAAAGAGGAAGGGCATGGCAGCTGTGCTATGTGGGCTGCACGACATCACGCAAAATCTCTCGCCAGGCCATCATACCTGGCGGGAGATTCTATTTCCTTGGCAGCTTTACGTGCTCACTGTGCACTCAGAACACGAAAGTGTGGCGTGCCGCGATCGACGGCCATATTAGAGACACTGATCAACACATGTGTGCGAAGGTTCATTGGATTTCCATTTCACAACTGATCGGAACTCACTTTCCGACTGGCCTTGTAACTAATTATTGAATATGTCGCCTTTTGGAACCTACACCAGTGATAATGTCAGACTTTAGAACTTATAATAATAAAGCCACATGTTCCAATTTAGTTAAGAATGTTCATTTTATTCAGAATGTTGTGCACAAAAAATTTAATAACATATGTAAGTCTCCTCAACTTACGTTCTTTTTTATGTTATTCATAGATAAGTCTGGATCTGGATGCACATTTTCCCGCTCCTCCTCCTCCTCCTTCTCCTCCTCATAAACACGATCTGTTATATTCCTGTAATACAGTAAGGATTCCGTCTGTCTCCAGCTATCTCCAAAATGTTTTCCAAGTAATCGCTCAACATCACGCAGCCTTTCTTTTTTGATGAGGGAGGCACCCATGTGAAGTTCCAGTTTTTCCATGTTAGAAAGTGTCTTTCCCTGTTTTAATATTCCTCTGTACACATTCAGGTCACTTCTGTAGTACTGTTCACTTCTTACAACTGCATTTTTCGACATTTTTATCATAATTCTCTTGTAAAATTTCATTTTGAAATGCCAGCACTTGGTATGTTCAAAACACTTTGTATGCTTCTTTTCCAATCATAAACTGGGCAGTCCACGCCTAATTTGTTTTGGGAACCATATTTGTTGAATATATAGTAATCATCTTCCGGTTTGCCCATCTTCTATATTTGCTTTTCAGTTTTTCCGAATAAAAGAGTGGCCAACAACCGGAAAGACCAACCGAACTTATTCGATATTTTGTAGTGCTTCATTTCTTACCCATTAGGAAATCATGCCAATAACTGTTCTAATTTTTTTTTTGTTTTCTCCTGCGCAGCCGTCGGCAATTAGCTAAATATTTTTATGGCAGAGAGCTCAAGCTTGTTTAATCTTTCATAAACTGCCGATGCGACATCATTGGATCCTTCAGGGCGACATGATTCTACTCAAACATACGTGAAAGTTTTGTCCCTATTTTGGGGATCATGTTATGAGCCAACACAAATAGAGAAATAGTACAATTGCCGAGAGTAATAAGCTGCTTGACAGTAATTTTCGGCAGTTTCAAATTTTTGGGAATCGTAACTAAGAATGAGTTAATCGATGTCTTCCTTTCGCAATGTGTCATAGAAAGCTTGGGCTCTAAACTTAAGTACTCTTAGATTAGTCATCACTTGTAATGTTTATTGGGGTGTTTTAGAGTGCTTTACTTTTTCTTTCAGCATCAAACAGTTGGAACAAACATCAGTTCCAAAGCCTCTATTGTAATTCGTACAAAAGCAATTTGGGAAATAAGCCTAGTTTAATGTCAGGTACAATCGACTCATTGAATATTCTCCAGAGAACGGTAATATTCAGATAATTTTGCAAGTACTGGTGGCCTTTAATCCGACCTCTGCAGTAATGAAGTTCATTTGCAATACCTAACTGCTCGATGAAATTTTTCATAGCCACCTTTTTGATCACACATTTCTTGCTACGTGTATCACCCCCCTCTTTTTTTTCTAATGGCGGTAGTCCAGTTTCTAAATGCCGCTCGCAAACAAACCCTACCCGATCCTTTGAGTAGCATTGGAAAGCCTCTGTTTTATGATTACAAGCTGCGGCTCTGGGACTGCATTTCGCTAAATGCCTACAATAGTGAATAAAAACACAATTACAACATAAACAAACATGCAGTGTACTAGTCATAAGTAAACAGGTCTAAAATACCTGGAACTTGTCTTGCTATTTGTTTTCTGTATTATGTCCATTCAGTGGTGTTACATACTCTCTTACTTCCAAGTTCTGGCTCTACTGGTGACACATTTTGTACGTGAGATTCCATTTTATAAACTCAGGATAACACACCAAGTCAGTTTGTGAAACGATAGACAAGTGCGGATGTAGCGGTAATGCAGAATAATAATATGATATTGAGGTAGTGCTGCATTCATAACGTTCCCTCCAGTGAAAAGCACCCTGTAAAGATGTAGCGCTACAAACTTGTGTAAAATAAACATCACGTATCTTAAAGCAACACATGTCATGTGAGAGGATGTCGGGTTCTAGAACATTACATGTTAAGGTGATGCACAATGCAAATGCAAATGTCTGAGTTCGGAATAGACTGCATATCTCAAGTTTTGGAAATAACTCTGAATTTCAATGCTTATTTTGTCTAAAAGAAGAAGGATTTAGGAGAGTACCGATGTACCTCATTTTCGAGCCAAAATGTCAGATGTCAACTTTAGGGTTTTCACGAAATACTTTAACTTAATTAAAACAACTGATTCTACAGGTTCCAACTATTCACATCCAGTGAAATCTTCGTTCAGTGTTGCATGTATCGTGATCAGTAATGGACAGTACATCCCACAAGTTACATGGTTGCAGTGAAGAAAACCGTTCAGTCACTTTAGCTTAGCTAGGGCAGAAACAATTAAAAGCCACCTTATATCACCTGATAACAGTCCGTCTTCTAGGCACAAGCAAACCATCATTACTTACATGTCTTCAAAAGTCAGAGTTCACAGCCGGCTCTGGATGCTCAGCACCAGCCAGCCACACGTCCATTTCGCAAAGTGTTTCCTCTCCCCGACAGCACAGGGGACTGCATCCGCTGCTGTTGACCTCGCCTCATGCGCTCCACAGTCAACTAGCCATCCCTCCACTCACAGTCAAGTCCCCTCGTCCACCCCGCAGCCGCACGAATATCACCGTTCCCGCTAGAGGCAGAAAATATCAACCCTGCTGAACGACTCAAAATACAAAATCGTGCTACCTTTGCACAGTAGAATCCGATTTCAGATTTGTAATGTAGTATTCCAATGCATTTAATCGATGTGAATGTCAACTGCATTCTATTGAATTTTTATTTTGGCATTTATGCAGTGATTTTAGAAGGACAGTTTCCATTTTCCATCCTGACTCTTATGCTATATGAGGTACGAATTCAAGATGAAAGAGTGTTTAAGATGAAAGAGCTGGCATTACGTTCACCTGCCCTGTGTGGTGGTACACGGCACATCAGGAAATTAACTCTTTTGAATATTACTGCAATGATACATCATCTCTGAATTAATGGATAAGGCAGAAGGTTCGTCGTTTGCCGCATTTAGTATGAGCATTGAATTCTCTTTACATGTAACTGCCGCTCCATATAAGGTCGAATACGCCACATACTGTGTGTCTATAATTAGTTTGAGACTTCTATAAAGTCCACCACGTCTTAAAACTGACATATTTTCTGAACTGGAAGGAATACAATAAGAACATGGTACGTGATATTATATTTTAATATGTAATTATTTTTATTAGTGTACAGCATACGGATATCTTACAGAAACTAAGAACAAGTGGGATTTTTAATTAGCGGTAATTACTTTTATGTTATTCTTTATTGACCAGCGAGTCATGTTAGTATTGGCAAGGATTCATACTGCACGCCAACGATTCCCCTACATCGTTACGTACCGGTAATCACTGACCAAACCAACAGGTAACACGAGTTTTCTAATATTTCGTAAGATATACATTCTATTGTTATAAAACCACTGTATGTCACTGTATATTGAGCAACCAGTAAATGAAACAGAAGAAAAATTTGGAGTAGGAATTAAAATCCAAGGAGAAGAAATAAAAACTTTGAAGTTTACCGACGGCATTGTAATTCTGTCAGAAAACGCAAAGGACCTGGATGGGCAGTTGAACGGAATGGACAGTGCCTTGAAAGGAGGATACAAGATGAACATCAACAGAATCAAAACCGAGTATAATGGAATGTAGTCGAATTAAATTAGGTGATGCTGAGGGAATTAGATTAGGAAATGAGACACTTAAGGTAGTAAATGAGGTTTGCTGTTTGGGGAGCAAAATAACATTATGGCTGAAGTAAAGAGAATATAAAATGTAGACTGGCTATGGCAAGAAAAGTGTTTCTGAAGAAGAGAAATTTGCTGACATCATCTTCTTTTACTTGTGTCTTTTCCCACACTGTTCGCAGGGGCGGAATTGTTACAATCGGATTTGGCATGGTTAATTTAAAGGGGTGGCCAGATGCCCTTCCTGTCACCACCCCACACCCCCACCAGGGTGGAATCAGTGTAATCCAGCTGCCTGCGTCTAGTGTAAAGCATGAAATAGCGCGAACGTGTTTCAAATGTCTACGAGCAGTGGAACTGAGGCGGGATGCGGGGACCATCCCGGTATTCACCTAGTGGGATGTGGAAAACCGCCTAAAAACCACATCCAGGCTGACTGGCACACCGGCCCACGTCGTCAATCCGCTGGGCAGATTCGATCCTGGGCCGGCGCGCCTACCCGAGTCATTGATCATCGTTGTGTTCGGTCGTTGCGGACGTCGCAATACATCCTGTTGAAGTTCAGTGGTTGATCCTTCCACTCAGTTTTTTATTTCAGAGGCCAACCGGCTCTCTGGCCGAACACGCTGAGCTACCGTGCCGGCAAAATTTTATGCACCGCACAACGCTCTCGGCTAACCTGGCGTATCAGAAATATGGTCACATCGAATATAGATTTAAGTGTCAGAAAGTCTTTTCTGAAACTATTTGTATGGAGTGTAGTCATATATGGAAGTGAAACATGGACGATAAATAGTTTAGACAAGAAGAGAATAGAAATTTTCGAAACGTGGTGCTACAGAAGAATTCTGTAGATTTAATGGGTAGATCACGTAACTAATGAGGAGGTACTGAACTGAATTGGGGAGAAGAGGAATTCGTGGTAAATACTAAGATGGTATCTGTTCTTTCGGACATGTCCGAAAGAACAGATACCATCGTTGACCATGCAGCTCGTTAGAACGAATTTACAATGAAATGAACACCCTTAGCTGCTTACAGGCGTTGACAGACGTCAACGGGGACAGGTGAAAATGTGTGCCCCGACCGGGACTCGAACCCAGGATCTCCTGCTTACATGGCAGACGCTCTATCCATCTGAGCCACCGAGGACACAGAGGATAACGCGACTGCAGGGATTTATCTCTGGCACGCCTCCCGCGAAACCCACATTCTCAGCGTATCGTCCCGCCAGAGATAAATCCCTGCAGTCGCGCTATTCTCTGTGTCTTCAGTGGATCAGATGGATAGAGCGTCTGCCATGTAAGCAGGAGATCCCGGGTTCGAGTCCCGATCAGGGCACACATTTTCAACTGTCCCCGTTGACGTATGTCAACCCCTGTAAGTAGCTAAGGGTGTTCATTTCATTGTAAAAGCTGGCACAACTTGACTAGAAGAAGGGATTTGTTGGTAGGACACGTTCTGAGGCATCAAGGTTCAAATGGCTCTGAGCACTATGGGACTTAACATCTTTGGTCATCAGTCCCCTAGAACTTAGAACTACTTAAACCTAACTAACCTAAGGACATCACACACATCCATGCCCGAGGCAGGATTCGAACCTGCGACCGTAGTAGTCGCGCAGGCATCAAGGGATCATCAATTTAGTATTAGAGGGAAGTGCGGAGGGTAAAAATCATAGAGGGAGACCAAGGCGCGACTACGCTAAACAGATTCAGAAGGATGTAAGTTGCAGTAGTTACTCGGAGATGAAGAAGCTTGCACGCATAAAAATAGCAGATGTACTTTTGTATATACCCACAGTGGATCATGGTATAATTTTACAAGTGCAGGAGTGCGCACTCGAAAATGGCTAAAAGCCAAAAATATGACAGGTTAGTCAACAATTTCCTTAAATCCACAATGTCTACATTTCTGTCTCAAATATCTCTGCGGAAAGATTCATAGTGGCGTTGTGCGATTCATGCACTCTTTGGTTGTCTATTTATTTTTATTTTTGTCGACAAGAATCCGCCACGGAAAAGCTTAACGAATGCCAAAGGAGAATGTACAACGTTAGCGCTTATTCTTACAATCTTGAGAGCTGCTGCACGAAGACGAGACTGGGATACCTTTATTTCCTACCACGAAGATTGCGAATAATGACCAAGACGAGGAAATGAAAAATATTCGGTAATATGCGGAGGCAAACCGCCACTCATTCTTTCCGCTTATCGTCGACGGATGAAATAACGAGGCCAAAATTGTATTTATCTACAACGTACACTTTCGCTCCACGACCTACGATTACTTCCAGAGTAAGAATGTTTGACGTGCATTCAAAAAGACACGAGCTCGTGGCTGTAAAATGAAAACCGCGGAAAGAATAGTTCTGCCATTGTCTACGGGAGTAGGTGTGGCTCCTACTAAGAACGCTAGAGGGACAGGGGCGCACGCCCACGACGCCCACATGACGACAGAGCGAGCACGTTCACTCGCCGACCGCACACCACACTCAGTAGTGCTCAAAACAGAGAAAGGAAGGGTTCAGAAGGAGAGTAAAGAGGCGTACTGCGCTTCCTGACAACGTAAGGTGTGCGGGGAACGGAAATTCATCGACGAATGGCACAAGTGTACGGAGAGCACCGCATGCCCGTTGCAATTGCGACGCTCAATCGGACCTCTGGAGCAATGTCTACCACCGTACTCACCGGTCTTCAATAACGAGGATACCGACCTATTGAACAACGGTATGGGTAATGCGGTGTGGCGTTCCAGATCACACTTGTGCCGTTTTTCGATAAATTCCCGTTCCCCGCACTTCTTCCGCTGCCAGGAAATGTTCTGTTGAAGCCTCCATTTCTTTGTTGTCAACACTACTGAGCGCAGTGGACTGTCAAAGTGGGCATGTGATCGCTCTGTCGCCGCGTGTGTGCGCGCCCATGCCCCACTAGCGGCTCTCTTATAGGAACCACACCAACTTCCGTCAGCAACGTCATTACGTTCCCTTCTGGGGTTTTCGTTCTAGAGCTTGTATCTCTTTGAATGTACTTTATAGATGCAGGGAATATCATTCATGAAGAGGCACATCGGATTAGTAGTGACTTCTAAACTACATCGGATCCCTCAAAGTACACTCGTAGAGAAGGAAAAATAAACACTCCTCAAATAATCATCATAAATGGAGATTTCTTCACATATCATAGACACTGAACACTGTTTATATCACAATGACAGCGTCATATACTTGCGGAAAACTTCTTTCAGCTACAGTGAGGTACAATGAAGCCCTACAACGGTGCATGAGACATTCATAGAGGTGTCAGGTACAATGAAGCCCTACAACAGTGCATGAGACATTCATAGTGGTGTCATACTTCCATCTGTTGTCGTAGCTCTTCAAGTGACGTCGCTGATTATGCAAATGGAACCAGGCACCTTCTCACTGTATCCCTGACATACTGAATGCGGAACCGATCTGACGACAGTACACCTTAGAAGGTGTGTGTGCTAAATTTTCGGAGCAATTTTTCTAGTTTTGGATGTCTGGAGTCGCGCTTGTATGGTCTGAATTGCTTAGACTTGCGTTTTCGGCCTCGGCAGAGAAGCTGTGCACAGAGATGTTAGAGGTGATCCTTGCTCTGCGAAGATGCGTTCCAGATTTATGTGTTGATCGCGAAGAGAGGAGAGAGACAGTTGAATTGGTTTAGCAGCAGTAAGCAGCAAACAATGGAGATTTTTGGGAATTACTTTATTGATTTTTACATTGGTACGATTATATTCTTTGCGAAGAATGGATTACAGGTGATGATCAGGTTTATTTTACTGGCGGCACCGATTTGACGAAGCAGCATTCTCAGCTCGTCGGACATCCAGACCAGAATTTTTTTTGTTTTTTTGTTTTGTTAGGATTTATCGATCATTGTGGGAGAAATGGATTTAAGAATTAGATTCTGGAATTTGTAGAGTTCAAATTTAGTGATTCTTATGCTATGGTTACGTGATTTCAGAGAAGACTTAACTTTTATTGATGTTTCATTAAATTTTATTAAGTCAAATGATACGAGACCGCTACTGACTTCATTTAACCCAGAATCACTGTCCACATCTTAAGAGCTAGTTAATTTTCAATTTATTATTATCATTTATGATTATCTAAAATTATGAACCAAGATTAGTAGCAATGTTTCTAGAGAACTCATTGCACCTTTGCGGATCACAATAGCTCTGCAGATCTGTTATCGAGAAGCGCCGTAGCTACGGGAGCAGTTTGCACGGCGTTATCCAGTACGACACAGGTAGGCCAAATACTGTAGAAAACAGAGTCCTTCTTTAATTAAATTTCACAGGGACCAACTTTAGTTTCAAGTAAGCAGTTTTCATCAAAGTACACAGCCAGATTTTGTGATAACTATAAGTTTCCGACAGAGCATGATTTTCTTAGAATTCTCACAGCTAGATTTCTTTATGTGTTCTCACAGCTGAAATTTGGTAGCAACGTCAGTCAGGATATTCCTTTTTAACGGATCAGCCAGGTTTATTTGCACCAATATGTACTTATATTTCCATAGTATTTTAGTGTCCCTTATAGTGTTTCTACTTATGATTTTTACATCATTATTATAATTCAATACAATTCCATTTTCGTCAATAACTGCTCCATCTCTCATTTTCGTCTACACACTAAAATGATTTTACAGATTAACATGATCTGGCTGTGTTTTCGTTTTTCATTGTCCTCCAATGTCGTACAGACAATCTCAAATTTATCTTTCTTGTTTTGTGTCTCTAGTGATCTGATTCCTTAGTCCTTTTATTTCCATCCGTCTTTCTTCTATTTCAGAATGTTTCGTTCCAGTATATACATGAGTTTAGTATCATTACTTTTTTTCTTTTCTCTACTTTTACCCTCGTATTATTTATTCTTCTGAAAGTTTTTATTCACTACAAGAATAGATTATGCTATAGATTTTATAAACATCCACAGACATTTGGAACACAATCCACTATCTGCCAGCGAATATTCTGCTGCAGTTAACCCAGACATAGTAATTTGTAATTACAAAATAAACAATTATATAATTTACAAAATGTCTTTCACAAAAATGAAATTTTGTAACATTATTTATATAGAGTTGTGTTAAAATTAAATATCTTTTTGTTCCAAACATCTGTAAGAGAAATCCATAAATATGTAAAACATATAAAATAAGAATTCATTATACATATGTACAAAAAAGACATATATTTCTTCCACTGACCATAAGTAAAATTGACTCATCGATATGGAATGAGTCAAAAAATCAGAGTTATATTTTCATTTAAGATCTAATAACTAACAAGTGACAAACAACTAAATGTATACACGCTATAGTGCATAATTGTCTTCAAACAGTAAGCAGTTTGCAACAATTATTAACAATGACCACATGATTACACTGAAGATGACAGAAGTAAGATTATACATACAATCACATAATTGATATTATTAACAATAATCTCATAAATACATAAACTCAACTTAGTCAACTAAGAATATTGTCAATGGTGTAGAACGACTTAGCAATCAATAAATCATTTAGGCTCCTCTTAAACTCAGCTCAATTGGTAGCTAAACAATTTATGTCTGCTGGAAAAAACTGAAAATGAATGTTTCTGAATAAAGGAGACTTTTTTGCTCCAAAGCAGGAAACTAAATTATTCTTCAAATTATTCTTGTTTCTGATATCGATTCCATGAACTGGTCAGATCTTTTGAAGAAGAGATATATTAATAATGACAATTTTCATCAAGAGATCAATACATACTCGATGTTCACAAATTTCTCTTCTTCAGAAACGCTTTCCTTGCCATTGCCAGTCTACATTTTATATCCTCTCTACTTCGACCATCATCAGTTATTTTGCTCCCCAAATAGCAAAACTCCTTTACTACTTCAAGTGTCTCATTTCCTAATCTAATTCCGTCAGCATCAACCCACTTAATTAAACTACATTCCATTATCCTCGTTTTGCTTTTGTTCATGTTCATCTTATATCCTCCTTTCAAGACACTGTCCATTCCGTTCAACTGCTCTTCCAAGTCCTTTGCTGTCTCTGACGGAATTACAATGTCATCAGCGAACCTCAACGTTTTTATTTCTTCTCCACGGACTTTAATACCTACTCCAAATTTTTCTTTTGTTTCCTTTGCTGCTTGCTCAATATACAGATTGAATAACATCGGGGACAGGCTACAACACTGTCTCACTCCCTTCCCGACCACTGTTTCCCTTTCATGTCCCTCGACCCTTATAACTGCCATCTGGTTTCTGTACAAATTGTAAATAGCCTTTCGCTCCCTGTGTTTTACCCCTGCCACCTTTAGAATTTGAAAGAGAGTATTCCAGTCAACATTGTCAAAAGCTTTCTCTAAGTCTACAAATGCTAGAAATGTAGGTTTGCCTTTCCTTAATCTATTTTCTAAGATAAGTCGTAGGGTCAGTATTGCCTCACGTGTTCCAACATTTCTGCGGAATCCAAACTGATCGTCCCTGATGTCGGCTTCTACCAGTTTTTCAATTCGTGTGTAACGAATTCGCGTTAGTATTTTGCAGCTGTGACTTATTAAACTGATAGTTCGGTAATTTTCACATCTGTCAACACCTGCTTTCTTTGGGATTGGAATTATTATATCCTTCTTGAAGTCTGAGAGTATTTCACCTGTCTCATACATCTTGCTCACCAGATGGTAGAGTTTTGTCAGGACTGGCTCTCCCAAGGCTGTCAGGAGCTCTAATTGAATGTTGTCTACTCCTGGGGCCTTGTTTCGACTTAGATCTTTCAGTGCTCTGTCAAACTCTTCACGCAGTATCGTATCTCCCATTTCATCTTCATCTAAATCCTCTTCCATTTCCATAAAATTGTCCTCAAGTACATCGCCCTTGTATAGACCCTCTATAAACTCCTTCCACCTTTCTACTTTCCCTTCTTTGTTTAGAACTGTGTTTCCATCTGAGCTCTTGATATTCATACAAGTGGCTCTCTTTTCTCCAAAGTTTTCCTGTAGGCAGTATCTATTTTCCCCCTAGTGAGATAAGCCTCTTACATTTGTCCTCTAGCCATCCCTGCTTAGCCATTTTGCACTTCCTGTCGATCTCATTTTTGAGACGTTTGTATTCCTTTTTGCCTCCT
Source organism: Schistocerca nitens (assembly GCF_023898315.1). Lineage (NCBI taxonomy): Eukaryota > Metazoa > Arthropoda > Insecta > Orthoptera > Acrididae > Schistocerca > Schistocerca nitens. Next base: position 511,903,117 of record NC_064619.1, on the reverse strand, counting down.
TCATATACTGCGTTTTTATATTTTCTCCTTTCATCAATTAAATTCAATATTTTTTCTGTTGCCCAAGGATTTCTAGTAGCCCTCGTCTTTTTACCTACTTGATCCTCTGCTGCCTTCACTACTTCATCCCTCAGAGCTACCCATTCTTCTTCTACTGTATTTCTTTCCCCCCATTCCTGACAATTGTTCCCTTATGCTCTCCCTGAAACTCTGTACAATCTCTGGTTTAGTCAGTTTATCCAGGTCCCATCTCCGTAAATTCCCACCTTTTTGCAGTTTCTTCAGTTTTAATCTACAGTTCATAACCAATAGATTGTGGTCAGAGTCCACATCTGCCCCTGGAAATGTCTTACAATTTAAAACCTGGTTCCTAAATCTCTGTCTTACCATTATATAATCTATCTGATACCTTCTAGTAGCTCCAGGATTCTTCCATGTATACATCCTTCTTTTATGATTCTTGAACCAAGTGTTAGCTATGATTAAGTTAAGCTCTGTGCAAAATTCTACCAGACGTCTTCCTCTTTCTTTTCTCTCCCCCAATCCATATTCACCCACTATGTTTCCTTCTCTCCCTTTTCCTACTCTCGAATTCCAGTCACCCATGACTATTAAATTTTCGTCTCCCTTCACTACCTGAATAATTTCTTTTATCTCAGCCGGCCGCGGTGGTCTCGCGGTTCTAGGCGCGCAGTCCGGAACTGTGCGACTGCTACGGTCGCAGGTTCGAATCCTGCCTCGGGCATGGATGTGTGTGATGTCCTTAGGTTAGTTAGGTTTAAGTAGTTCTAAGTTCTAGGGGACTAATGACCACAGCAGTTGAGTCCCATAGTGCTCAGATCCATTTGAACCATTTTTTTCTTTTATCTCACCATACATTTCATCAATTTCTTCATCATTTGCAGAGCTAGTTGGCATATAAACTTGTACTACTGTAGTAGGCATGGGCTTCGTGTCTGTCTTGGCCGCAATAATGCGTTCACCATGCTGTTGGTAGTAGCTTACCCGCACTCCTATTTCTTTTTTCATTATGAAACCTACTCCTGCATTACCCCTATTTGATTTTGTATTTATAACCCTGTATCCACCTGACCAAAAGTCTTGTTCCTCCTGCCACCGAACTTCACTAATTCCCACTACTAACTTCAACCTATCCATTTCCTTTTTTAAATTTTCTAACCTACTTGCCCGATTAAGGGATCTGACATTCCACGCTCCGATCAGTAGAACGCCAGTTTCCTTTCTCCTGATAACGACGTCCTTCAGAGTAGTCCCCGCCCGGAGATCCGAATGGGGGACAATTATACCTCCGGAAAATTTTACCCAAGAGGACGCCATCATCATTTAACCATACAGTAAATCTGCATGTCCTCGGGAAAAATTACGGCTGTAGTTTCCCCTTGCTTTCAGCCGTTCGCAGTACCAGCACAGCAAGGCCGTTTTGGTTAGTGTTGCAAGGCCAGATCAGTCAATCATCCAGACGGCTGCACCTGCAACTACTGAAAAGGCTGCTGCCCCTCTTCAGGAACGACACGTTTGTCTGGCCTCTCAACAGATACCCCTCCGTTGTGGTTGCACCTACGGTACGGCCATCTGTATTGCTGAGGCACGCAAGCCTCCCCACCAACGGCAAGGTCCATGGTTCATGGGGGTAGAAAAATAGTGTTTAGAGGAGCTAAAAAGAGACTTTTTTGTGACAAAAATATCACAGTGGCATCTTTTCCCGCTGGAGGTCCTTGGAGAGCTTGACGCTTGTGATATTCAGAGGTGTTAAAACTGCTTTGTGGGGCTTCTTGTATTAGAGATGTTGCTGGAAATGTCGTACGTTTATACTATTAATGCTCAAGGGCCATCTGCGAGTTAATGATAGTCTAAATAGCTCAGAACAATCAAGCGTTTCAGGAATAACGGTTGTAGTTTCAGCCAATCAGGCAACTAGTCTTCTGGAATATGTATCAGCGTCTCGTACAACAAACACTACAACTCCCCCCCCCCCCCCGCCCGCCCCACCCGCCCCGAAAAAGGAATCCATAGTAGGAGTGAAGCCATGGACTGGTCCCCCCCCCTCTCAAAAATGGTAGAAAACATTGTTTGAATGTTCTGTAACATCAATGGATAATTGTGGTGGGGCCCCATCACGCTGGAACCATAAATTTTGCTTGTCAGCTAATAGGACATTCTCTACCGTTTCTGGTAGAACTTCACAGAGAGATACACAGAAATGTCGTCCGTCGAGCATGTTAGCAAAGATACGGCCCGTTCAGAGGATCGTGGACAATTCCAATTTATGGTAAATCTTTTTTAATGGTAAAATACTCTAGTTGTCTTAGGATTTTTCAGCTCCTAGACAGGGCTTTTATGCCTGCTGAAGAATGCATCACTTCTGAAGATGAGACGTGTTTGTGATATGTCCTCACATTGGAATTATAGTAGTTAATTATAGATTATAGATTATAATTATAAATAGTTAATTATAGAATTATAGTAGTTAATGAAGATAAAAAACAGTTAGAAACACTAGCTTTGTGGATGCACATTGTTATTTAAGAGAGATTAATGCAAATCAAAATGTAATTCGAGCTTGGGATAATGAGATATTTGAATTTTGATTGTGCGTGGTAATCACAATTGACTATAGCGGGCGACGACTGTAAGTAAACGTATCAGATGGTGGGGAGGGGAAGCGCCCGAAAACGGCAGGTCATTATGGTGTGGGGAGGGGGGTTCGGAGTACAGCACCAGAAAGTTTGAAAGGCTGGTGTACGAATAAAAAAGGGGCAAGAATTAAAAGTTCACCGCAGTTTTCACGATGAACAGGTGGACTCATCCCAGACTGTGCAGCTCATGCAAGGATGGATAGTCCATCAGAAAATTATGTTATGTAAGAGTTAAACTGAATGGAAAACTATTTCAATGGTGGTTACATTTCTCCGCTGGAGTTCTGCGTCGCTTGCTTCATAAGCTTTGTCTTTGTTCGTTTTAAGCTGGCAATGTCTGATTAAGTACAGTCACATAGGAAGTACTTTTAACTGGTATAGATAAAGCCCATACACCTTGGACCTTGCCGCTGGCAGGGAGGCTTGCGTGCCTCAGTGATACAGATAGCCGTACCGTAGGTGCAACCACAACGGAGGGGTATCTGTTGAGAGGCCACACAAATGTGTGGTTCCTGAAGAGGGGCAGCAGCCTTTTCCGTAGTTGCAGGGACAGAAATCTAGATGATTGCCTGAGCTGGCCTTATAACATTAATCAAAACGGCCTTGCTGTGCTGGTACTACGAACGGCTGAAAGGAAGGGGAAACTACAGCTGTAATTTTTCACGAGGGGTCACGGGTCGTAGCCGCGCGGTCTGAGGCGCCTTGTTGCAAATCCGCGCGGCTCCCTCCGTCGGAGTTTCGAGTCCTCCCTCGGGCATGGGTGTGTGTGTTGTCCATAGCGTAAGTTAGTTTAAGGTAAATTAAGTAGTGTGTAGGCTTAGGGACCGATGACCTCAGCAGTTTGGTCCCACAAGACCTTACCACAAATTTCCAAAATTTCCCGAGGGCATGCGGCTCTACTGTGTGGTTAAATGATGATGGTGTCCCCTTGGATAAAATATTCCGGAGGTAAAATAGTCCCCCATTCGGATCTCCCGTCGGGAAATACTCAGGAGGACGTCGTTATCAAGAAAAAGAAAACTGGCGTTCCACGAATCGGTGAGTGGAATGTCAGATCTCTTAATTGGGCCGGTAGGTTAGAAAATCTAAAAAGGGAAATGGATAGGTTAGATATGGTGGGAATTGGTGAAGTTCGCTGGCAGGAGTAACAAGATTTCTGGTCTGGTGAATACAGTACAAAATCAAAGAGAAGTAATGCAGGAGTAGGTTTAATAATGAATAACAAACTGGAGCTCGGATAAGCTACTACGAACAGCATAGTGCACGCATTATTGTAGCCAAGATAGACCCGAAGCTCACGCCCTCCAAAGTAGTACAAGTTTATATGCCAACTAGCTCCGCAGACGACGAAGAGATTGAAGTGTCATGAGATAAAAGAAATTATACAGATAGTGAAGGGAGACGAAAATTTAATAGTCATGAGGGGTTGAAATTCGATAGTAGGAAAAGGAAGAGAAGGAAAAGTTGTAGGTGAATATGGAATGAGGGTAAGGAATGAAAGAGGAAGCCGCCTGGTAGAATTTTGCACAGATCATAACTTAATCACAGCTAACACTTGATTTAAAAACCATGAAAGAAGGTTGTATACGTGAAAGAGGTCTGGTTTCAGATAGATTATATAATGGCAAGACAGAGATTTAGGAATCAGGTTTCCAATTGCAAGACATTTCCAGGGGCAGATGTGGACACTGACCCCAATCTGTTTGTTTTGAACTGTAGATTAAAACTGAAGAAACTCCGAAAAGGAAGGAATTTAAGGAAATGGGATCTGGATAAACCTAAAGAACCAGAGGTTGTAGAGACTTTCAGAGACGGCATTAGGAAACGATTGACAAGAAGGGGGAAAGAAATACAGTAGACGAAGAATGGGTAGCTCTGAGAGATGAAATAAAGGACCAAGTAGGTAAAAAGATGAGGGCTAGTAGAAGTCCTTGGGTAACAGAAGAGATATGGAACTTCACTGATGAAAGGAGAAAATATAAAAATGCAGTAAATGAAGTAGGCAAAAAGGAATACAAACGTCTCAAAAATGACATCGACAGTAAGTCCGAAATGGCTAAGCAGGGATGACTAGAGGACAAATGTAAGGATTTAGAGGTATATGTCACAAGGGCTAAGATAAATACTGCCTACAGGAAAATTAAAGAAACCTTTGGAGAAAAGAGACCCACTTGTATGAATATCAAGAGCTCAGATGGGAAACCAGTTCTAAGTAAAGAAGGGAAAGCAGAAAGATGGAAGGAGTATATAGAGGGTCTATACGACGGCGATTTACTTGAAGGCGATATTATGGAAATGGAAGGTGACGTAGATGAAGATGAAATGGGAGATATGATACTGACTGAAGAGTTTGACAGAGCACTGAAAGACCTAAGTCGAAACGAAGCCCCGGGAGTAGACAACATTCCATTAGAACTACTGACAGCCTTGGGCGAGCCACCCTTGACAAAACTCTACCATCTGGTGAGCAAGATGTATGAGACAGGCGAAATACCATCAGGCTTCAAGAAGAATATAATAATTACATTCCCAAACAAAGCAGGTGCTGACGGGTGTGAAGATTACCGAACTATCAGGTTAATAACTCACGTCTGCAAAATACTAACATGAATTGTTTAGAAACGAATGGAAAAACTGGTAGAAGCCGACCAGTTTGGATTCCGTAGAAATGGTGGAACGCGTGAGGTAATACTGACCCTACGACTTATCTTAGAAGATAGAGTAAGGAAAGGAAAACCTACGTTTCTAGCATTTGTAGATTTAGAGAAGGCTTTTGACAATGTTGACTTAATACTCTCTTTCAAATTCTGAAGGTGGCAAGGGTAAAATACAGGGAGCGTAATGCTATTTACAAATTGTACAGAAAGCAGATGGCAGTTGTGAGTCAAGGGGCATGAAAGGGAAGCAGTGGTTGGGAAGGGAGTGAGGCAGGGTTGTAACCTATCCCTGATATTGTTCAATATGTGTATTGAGCAACCAGTAAAGGAAACAAAAGAAAAATTTGGAGTAGGAATTAAAATCCATGGAGAAGAAATAAAAACTTTGCGGTTTGCCGATCACACTGTAATTCTGTCAGAGTCAGCAAAGGACTTGGAAGAGCAGTTGAACGGAATGGACAGAGTCTTGAAAGGAGGATATGGGATGAACATCAACAAAAGCAAAACGAGGATAATGGAATGTAGTCGAATTAATTCAGGTGATGCTGAGGGGATTAGATTAGGAAAGTAATAGATGAGTTTTGCTATTTGGGGAGCAAAATAATTGATGAAGGTCGAAGTAGAGAGGATATAAAATGTAGACTGGCAATGGCAAGGAAAGCGTTTCTGAAGAAGAGAAATTTCTTAACATCGAGTATAAATTTAAGTGTCAGAAAGGTCGTTTCTGAAGGTATTTGTGTGTAGTGTAGCCATGTATGGAAGTGAAACATGGACGATAAATAGTATAGACAAGAAGAGAACAGAAGGTTTCGAAATGTGGAGCTACAGGAAAATACTGTAGAATAATGGGTAGATCACGTAACTAATGAAGAGGTACTGAATAGAATTGGAGAGAAGAGGAATTTGTGGCACAACTTGACTAGAAGAAGGGATCGGTTGGCAGGACGTGTCCTGAGGCATCAAGGGATCACCAATTTAGTACTGGAGGACAGCGTGGAAGGTAAAAGCAGGGAGGGAGGGAGATGAATACATTAAGCAGATTCAGAAGGATGTAGTTTGCATTAGTTATTCGGAGATGAAGAAGCTTGCGCAGGATAGAGTGGCATGGAGGGCTACATCAAACCAGTCTCTGGACTGGAGACCACGACAACAACAACATATTTTAATGGTGACAATATTTTGCAGACTTAAATGAAGGAAGAGTAATGGACAAAGCTTATGTCGCGTAATGTCCATCACTCAAATCCATTGTCGATCAGTTGGACTACATTGGTTATCTAGTTGTTTACTATCTCTGTGTTGCCACTAGCTCGTCGCTGATGGCCTTCTGATCGAGAATGTGGATTCAGATTATTTTGGGTTGTGGAGAATATCGCGTGACTTATTTCCAGCAGAATCAAAACTATTCTGACGTTTCGTTTTTGACTCCTTTGTAGCAGGGAGTAGCACCTGAATGGCAGTTAGTAGAAAGCATATGGCAGGCAGTGCCACAGTAGTACTTTATGCGCGAGAAATTATTTCGTTGGAAGTGGTAGTGATAGGACCTTCCCGGCTGGAAGTGGTTTTCGGTCGCGTAATCTATAAGAGTTCTGATAAACTCACTGCTAACTTCGTATAATTGTTGTAACGAATGTTTACGAGCTAAATTGAAGGGTGCAGGGCGTCAACCAATATATTACGATTTTAACAGATTATTTGAAAGAATAAATCGCCATGTGACTGTACACTTCTGTATATTTCTTGTGTACCATGTAGATTTCGACTTGCACGCTGTTATCAAGTACAATGTTTTTAGACCAGTAACATCCTTACACTGTGTATTGTGCAGGATGATAAATACTCAGTACACAGCAAAATGATTTTAATTGTCTAAGAACATTGTACTCGATAATGGTGTGAAAGCCGAAATCTGGATTGTACACAAGAAATATACAGTCAGATGGTGGTGAATTCTTTCAAAAAATACTGTATGACTGTGGCTCAGCACCATCGAAAACTTTTTATTTACCAGATTAGTTTGTTCTTTATTTGATGGGGAACTAACCTTTCCGAGAGTGGTGTTGTATTTATGTAAAGCAGAATCAGGTTTTACATTTGTGAACATGGTATATGAACAACTGCGTAACAGGTAAGGGCAGATGAAGGTAACAGGTCGACTATGTGCAGCTGGAATTCGAGGATGCAGCACCGGAAAGTAGGTCTGTGTTGTAACTCAGTCACGCACCCCTGTTAGTCCTCCGTTTGTAGTGTGTGGCAGATTGTACTAAATTACATGTCAGATTAGTCTTTTGGCTTTTATTATCTCCGATGTATAAAATAGTCAGGTCTCAAAGTAATCAGCATCATAAACGCTAAATTCAGTGAAATTCAACCACCGGAGGGAATGTAAAATATTTCAAAGGCAGCCACGTCAATAAACAAAATACACGTTTGGAAGTGAGGGATATTTGCATTTTGGTATAGATAGTAGTGTCATAATTCCATTCACCGGGGAAGTCATCAGCTGACTGGTCATGTATCTTCAGATACTTTAAATGGATGCATGCCTTTCTCACGCAGGTCGTACCATACAATAGCGCTAGCTATGGATCGTATGTTTGTGCTGAAGTTGTCCTCAGTTCACTGTAACACAGTTTCCTGATACTGAATAATTACCACCCTCCGATATTTACGTTTCCCGGAAATCTTGTGTAAGAGATCCTGTTTCACGAAGATGGCCATTACGACTTTGAAGCCGCACGGGATTAGCCGAGCGGTCTCAGGCGCTGCAGTTATGGACTGTGCGGCTGGTCCCGGCGGAAGTTCGAGTGCTCCCTCGGGCATGGGTGTGTGTGTTTGTCCACAGGGTAATTTATGTTAAGTAGTGTGTAAGCTTAGGGACTGATGACCTTAGCAATTAAGTCCCATAAGATTTCACACTCACAACTTTGAAATATTACATGATTTCGTAAACTGCGCCGTGGATACTGTTTTACATACGCGCGCATTGTTTCTCGACTGTTGCATCATAGCTGTCCATAAATGAGATGCATGTCAGGCAACTCGGTTAGGGTGTAATCAGCCATCAACAGCCTCTAAAGCCCGCGGCTCGTGGTCTTGCGGTAGCGTTCTCGCTTCCCGCCCACCGGGCCCTGGGTTCGATTCCCGGCGGGGTCGGGGATTTTCTCTGCCTCGAGATGACTGGGTGTTGTGCGTCTTTCATCATAATTTCATCCTCATTCACTCGCAAGTCGCCGTAGTGGCGTTAAAGAACTTGTGGAGCGGCGGCCGAACCGCCCCGCGAGGGGTGTCCCGGCCATCAATGCCATACGCTTATTATTATTATTCATTAACAGCCTCTAAACATCAGTAGACACTTGCATGTAAATACAGTAAAAATGATAATGTAATAGTTTATTGAGGGACGTGGACACTGCTAATAGCAATGAATACTTACCCTTCCTAGCAGTAAGATGTAGCTATGTTGCAGATGAGATTCCAGTGTCAACGTGTTGCATACGAAGCAGTCGAAACAACTTAAACGTTGCATAAAGGGAAGTCCAGCGTCACATTTGGATGATGACTGATAACTTGGTACAGGGATATATTCTATTGACACTCTTTATTTTCTGTCAGACAGCTACGATTTGAACCAGTTTGCGGGCTTCTTTTGTTACTGAAAAGATGTAGTGATTTACTGAAATGATGGAGTGATTTACATAGTGAAACGCTTTTGACAGGTCAGAGAATAAGCCAGGGTCCCGTCACTTACTGCCTGATGAATTAAGTATATTCTCATGTACGTGAGGAGCCTTGTCAATACAGAAGCCCTTCGGAAATACAAACCGTAGCTATGACAATATTTTGTTTGCAGTCAGATGGGTAACAAGCCTCTTGTATTACCTTATCTAATATTTTCGAGAATGCTGGCAAAAGTGAATCTGAATGGAAGTTTGATGGAATTTATTTATGTCCTTTCTTATACAGAGGATTATTAAACAGTGTTGAGATGCTACGATATCAATCGCCGGCTTGCCAAACATACTGAAGCATGAACCAGTACGATTCAGAGAGCAGGCACTCTGCGACGATTAAAGGGCATTGATACATTCAAATTCTGTAACGCAACAGCAATGCTGCAATTTTAACCCCACAATGAATTTTCTTTTCTTTTTCTCTTTTGTTGGAGTTTCACCACAAAATCTGGAACCAATCGAATTATACTCCTCATGAGGAACATTAATCAGTTTGGTGATATATAATTCAAATCTGAAACATGCTGTGGTAAAGTAACATTCATCTGGGTTTAATAATTCATTAGGTATTTCATTGTTGCACAGAAACCACACTGAACGTTGTCCAGACAGCTGCTTTTGTGTAAGCGTGGAAACCGGCAGCGACATTGTGTCGTGACGCTGCCAAAATTGACGAAGTAAATCGTTTTTATGCTTTGTACTGGCGAATTGTCTGCTATTCCACCAGTCAGATGAGAAATCTATACGCCCCCAGTTCGCGTCTTGTGTACAAATTGACGGCAAATACCATGTGCTTCGCAGCTAACTGTTCCCTGAAACATTAATGCCGATGTCAGATAACTGCGAGGGCCTGAAAAGCGCACGGCGCTCGGCTGCCTGGGAGAGGTGATGCTATCTCGAGAGAAGTTCCCGCTATTGGCGCAGCCTATAGGTAGCCACCAGCCACACACTTCTACTGCTGCCAGGAACATCGCAGTCTAGAGGAGAGTTACGACGCAGTAGCACTCTCCAGAGAAACAAAGTTCATTTTATCTCCAGAGGTGGGTGGTAAGTCTATAATGGAGTGTTTATTATACGATATTACACTACAAGTCACTAGAGCTTTAGTGCTGTCAGCCTACTCTGATCAGCCAGAACATTATGACCACCGATCCACTGTCGATATAAACCCGTCCAGGCGATAGCAGCGTGACCTAGTGACGATTGAGTGCCAGTTTTCCACACGCAGGGTGCTTATAGCAGGAAGTTCTGTGTGTAGAAGGGAGAAGGCGCGCTATCTATCTGAGTTTGACCGAGGGCAGATTGTGATGGCCTGGAGGCTCGGAACTAACATTTCGGAAATTGTACGACTTCTCGGGAGTTGGAGAGTGTTGTGGTGAGTGTCTTCAACAGGTGGCGAAACCAAGGTGAACCACGTCCAAACATCACGGAGTTGGCGGCCACCTCTCATTGCAGATGTCAGACGTCGTAGGCAGGGCAGAATGGTAAAACAGGACAGGCGGCGAACTGTAGTGGACCTAACATCAGACTTTAATTCTGGGCAGAGTACAGATGCGTCTGAACACATAGTGCACCGAACACTACTAAGGATGGGCCTCTGCAGCCGACGATCCATGCATGTGCCAATCTTCAACACCACGACATCGGCGACTACGACTGAAATGGGCACGTGACCATCGGCTCTGAACGCTGGCACGGAGTCAGAGCGTTGTATGGTCTCATCAACCCCGATACCTTCTTAATCATGCCGAAGGGATGGCGAGAATCCGCGTCTTCCAGTGGAACAGCTCATTGACACCTGTACTGTGGGACGAAGACAAGCTGGCAGCGGCTCCATTATGCTCTGGGGAACATTCATGTGGGCATCCACGAGTCCAGTGGAGCTCGTGCAAGGCACCACGACGGTCGAGGAGAATCAAAATGGTTCAAATGGCTCTGAGCACTGTGGGACTCAACATCTGAGGTCATCAGTCCCCTAGAACTTAGAACTACTTAAACTAACCTAAGGACATCACACACATCCATGCCCGAGGCAGGATTCGAACCTGCGACCGTAGCCGTCGCGCGGTTCCAGACTGAAGCGCCTAGAACCGCTCTGCCACCACGGCCGGCGAGGAGAATCATACACTGGTTGCAGACCACATATACCCCTTCATGACGACGATGTTTCCCGATGGTAGTGGCATTTGTCAGCAAGATGATGCCCCATGTCACAAGGCCAGAAGGGTGATGGAGTGGTTCGAGGAACGCAGTGGCGACTTACAGTTGATGTGCTTGCTCCCAAATCACCTGATCTGCACCCGACCGAAGAAATATGGGGTCGGAGCTCATCGCCCCCCTCCCCGCAATTTATGGGAATTAGGTGATTTGTGTGTGCAGATGTGGTGCCAACTACCTCCAGCGACGTACCAAGGCATCATTGCTTCCATGCCACGACACGTCGCAGCTGTTTCCGTGCCATAGGTGGACATACCGGCTGTTAGCTATGTAGTCATAATGTTTGATGAGTGTAATATTAAATGTTAGGATTAGTCTCTATGTAACGTGATGCCGGGCAGAAAAGAAGTGTGAGAACCAAGCTGATCGCGTGCGACATGTTATACAATAATTCGCAGCTGATTTATACTGCCCGACTAAAAAAGTGAAGGGGAGTAGGTAACGAAATGGGTCGAGTCAAATTTCAGTGATTACAATGTCGAGTCAGATTTGCAAAGAAATTGGCAGTACGAACCTACTTATCAGTATGACGTTGACGCTCCCTCCTCGTTCCTGCCGGTCTGGCCGTGCACTGAATTCGATGGGAAGGGTGGAATGAAGCCATTGTACCCTGTCCTGAGACAAGTTGGCCCACAACTGGTAACTGGTCTTCGATATCCTGGATACTGACAGTGAAGCGAAGTTGACTTCGGAGATGGTCCCACACATGTGTCGGGGGCAGATCTCGGGATCTTGCTGATGACGGAAGTACCTCAACACCGCGCAGACAGTTCATAGAAACTCGTCCTATGTGTGGGCAAGCATCGTCCTGTTCAAAAATTGCGCCACGACACTGTCGCATAATAGGTACCAGAAGAGGACGCAGTATGTGCGTCAGAGTTCTCTCAGTCACTAGCAGCCATGATCTGAAGTCATACCCGATGGTTCCCCCCGCTATGAGGCCAGGAGTACACCACTGTGTCTCTCCAAAACATTACTAGAATGGGAGTTCTCTCCAGGTCACCGACGTACTCTCCAACGATTACCATCCGAAGTAGTGCAGAACAGTGATTCGTCGTTTAATACGATGCCATTCATGCTTTTCGGTCATGGCACCACTCTAGACCCAGCCATTCCGTTTGTATTGTGGTATTAACAGCAGGCTACGCCGGGAAAGGTAATTCACTAGCCTGGCTGCTGCCAGTCTCCGACTAATGATGCGGGATGACACAGACTGTTGCAGGGAGCCCCTGAGATGTTTTCAGATGGCAGGCGCAGTGTAAAGGGGTTACGACGCGCTTAGTGCACAATATCGTGATCAGGAGTCGTTGACCGGAACCTTAACGATGAATATACCTGCCCTCACATTCCCATGCAGCCCAACGCTGGGCCGGTGTCACATACAAATGCCCCAGAAATCTAGATTTGCACGAATCGAGCAGCTGACGAAATGGAGACCTACAAAATGCACATTTCAAACTGCCCAGTAATGATAACGGTGCGTCACACGAGGATTCGGCAACTCCCTGCTCGTCCACAGTGACCACTCAGTATCTTACACTTTTCACGCCCCTTACATAACTCACCAGGCACTGTAACAACACTAAACACGAACAACACTAATGCACTCTGGTGACCGTCCTATCCATCTCAGAGTACGCAGCTTGTGGTCTAGTGGCTAGAGTTGCTGCCTCTGGATCGCCGGGTCTCGGGTTCGATTCCTGGCCGGGTTGGGGATTTTCTCTGGCGGGGACTGGGTGTTTGTGTTGTCCTCATCATTTCATCATCATCATTCGTGATAGTCGCTAGAATGGAGTGTGTAAAAAAACTGGACTGTGTAAAAGCTGGGACTTTGTACAGACGCTGATGACCGCGCAGTTGAACGGCCCTCAAACGAAGCATCATCATCTAGCCATCTCAAATAATTCCAGCTCCAATCATTTTTTACAAACCCGCCAATGATGTGTTTGCATAAGTTAGGCAGTGTATTAAAAATTAAACTCTATAAAAGATAATTAAATTATTTATGCCACACAGTCTCATTTGTTCCAAATTGGGGTCCCACAATTGGACAAATCAAAATGTGAAAGGTGTAATCCAGAGAGCCACATAAATACCACTAAACAACAGTGGGCTCTACGATACTAAAACCATTTAGAATATCAAAACTAATTTTGTAAGACTTAACATACAAAAGCCAGTATTACCTCATTGCCTTAAAGATGAATACTTGCCTTTCAAGACGGTAAAATAGCCTTATGATTTAGATAAATTACGGTAATAGCTTAATTACATATTTACAGAAAATATCAACCAAGACATGAAAAGATTTCACTAACATAACACTGAGGCAAGGAACCATTACTTACGGCAGTAGTGCGTCAGTGGTAACAAAACGGAACTGACGTATCAATGCATGCCCCAGAATAATCGACTTGAAATACGAGGGGTGTTCAGTAAGGAATTCTACACAATTTTTGCCTGCCAATTTCCGGTATAAAAAGGCGGATTTCGTTGTTGGACATCGTGGAATATTCCTGCCTCAGCCCTTGTAGTTTTATGAAATTCCATTAGGTGGCGGAGCTATACGTAGCCTTCAAAATAGCGTCTGTAACGGCAGTGCGTTCCAAACCGCGGGAAACAAGAGCGTCGCAGATATTCATAGGCGCTTACAGACTGTCTACGTAGACCTGGCAGTGAACAAAAGAACGCTGAGTAGTTGCATGGGGTGTTGTCACCATCGCAACCAGGTCACGCAAAGCTATCACATCTCCCGTGTGCCGGCCGGCCGCACACCGCTGTGACTCCTGCAATGTTGGAAGCTGAGGACACTCTTATTGGGAGTGCTCGACGGATCACAATCAAACACCTCGCTGAACAACTGCACGTCTCTGTTGGTAGTGCTGACACACTTGTCCATCAGTTGGGGTATTCAAAGGTGTCCGCCCCCTGGGATCTTCACTGCCTACCAAAAGACAACAGAGACCAGCGAAGGATCATCTGTGCGAAATTGCTTGCTCCTTACGAGGCTGACTGTGACAATTTTTTGTCGAGCGTCGTCACAGGCGTTGAAACATCGGTTCATCACTTCAATCGGGAAACAAAACGGCAATCCGTCTAATGGCAGCGTACCACCTCTCCTCCAAAGAAAAAGTTCAAAGCCACAACTTCAGCCGGTGAAGTCATGGCGACACTCTTCTGGGACTCTGAAGGGGTTGTTCTGTTTGACACCCTCCTTCATGGTGCAACTATCAACTCTGAAGTTTATTGTGCTACCCCCAGGGAATTGAAGAAACGTCTTCAGCGTGTTCGTCGCCACAACAATGCAAACGAACTTCTCCTTCTCCGTGACAACGCAAGACATCAGACACGCTCACGAGAGGAGGTCACAAAATTTCACTGAGCTGTTCATCATCTTCCCCCCTACAGCCCGGATCTCGCGCTCGGATCTCCGTTTTCAATCTGTGTGGCCCAATGAAGGACGCAATCTATGGGCAACAGTACGTGGATGATAGGGAGGTTACTGATGCAGCAAGACTTTGGCAGTAGAGTGGTATCATATAGGCAAACAAACCCACACAGTAAGGTGGTGTAAGGCCATCGTATTGAACGGAGCTTGTGTTGAAAACTGGGGTTTTGTAGCCAAAAGAGTGGGGAATCATATGTTTACTGAAATCCCGAATGAAAGCAGCCTGCTTTCATAAAAGAAATGTGTTGCATTACTTATTGAACGCCTCTCATAGGTGTATTTACCGTCGGAAGAACGCAACAGCATTCTGTGGTCACGTTGTCGATACATCGAAATCCGAAACGTCAAGTCCGTCTGCGCTCCTTGCACCAATGCAGTCACGCCTGGCGTGTCACTTGCGATTATTGTCCTGCCGAACCCCCGCTACACAAAGCACCACGGGCGGCGCTTGTCCGTCCACCACGGCCTGTACGTCGTCGAGATATCTCGCTCGGCAGTGCTGACATGGAATTCATGTTGAACTGTTCCCTGCCCATCACGGAAATATTAAACGGTGCCATGCTCATTATAGCAAACTAAGTAATGCAAATCATCATGGGATACCTCAATCGTTGGCAGTATACGTTTCACCTTACCCCAGCCTGCAAAAACATTTGGTTCTAATAACCGACTATTAGGAAATGGCTCAGCATTCGAGAGACCTTCCACAGTTCCCACAGCCACGAGCAAATCGAATGCGTTTGAAGTCAGGTAACAACACAATAAGATCTCATAGTGCTTCGACGACTTTGAGATGAAAAGTAGCTACCAAGCATAGAAGTCCCACAATGCCATCAACTCACATTGAGTGAGTGCAAGCAGTCATTCAGTGAATCTGAGACAGGGAAAGCGTAATTTTTCAGGAAGCTGAAATCGATTGCGTGGGAGGGGATACCGAAGCGTGAATCGTTGCATGAAGCAGCATCGAGTACATAAACGAGTGAAAAATGTACTAAATTCGATCCATCACGGTAGCGATGAAGCATCTTACAATTTCTGGTGCCGTCATACCAAAATGAGGATGATGAGGTCCCATACTCCGAGGAGCGTAGGGGACGATGAGCGAAACTCAGACCGCCGTACTAAATGGTTCAAATGGTCCTGAGCACTATGGGACTTAACATCTAGGTCATCAGTCCCCTAGAACTTAGAACTACTTAAACCTAACTAACCTAAGGACGTCACACACATCCATGCCCGAGGCAGGATTCGAACCTGCGACCGTAGCCGTCGCGCGGTTCCAGACTGAAGCGCCTAGAACCGCTCGGCCACACCGGCCGGCACTTCAGGCATCAGTCCTTGGTCCCCTGCTGTATTATTTCTTTACTAAGGACGTCCCCAAGACGGTGACTACGAGTTAATGTGTTGCGTTGCCGCTTACGAACTGTCTGCTACACGTTCGGAGCATGAGTGACCAGGTGCTGTCTTAAATTTAACGCCGCGAAAGCCCGGCAGTGATGAGAACACAGCGTCGAGTGCCTTCGGATCTAATGCCGGTGCGGTCATGGGAGGCCCCATTACATCGTCCCACACAGCATAGTACCTAGGCGTAGTGCTTGGTAGGCATCTTACGTGGAAGCCACATGTAAATCACAGGGAAAGCCCTAGGTGGCCTGAAACCACTTTACCCCTCTTTGAAACAAAACATCGCCTCTCTCTCACATTGCAGCTTAACGCTGTATCTAGCCATGATGCGGCCAGTGCTATAAATGCGGCCATAGATTGACGGAAAGCCGCTGATTATCATATACGTCCCCGAGCGGTTCTAGGCGCTTCAGTCTGGAACCGCGCGACCGCTACGGTCGCAGGTTCGAATCCTGCCTCGGGCATGGATGTGTGTGATGTCCTTAGGATCCACAGACTTGCGCTGCATCTACCCGAGAGACTTTCCGACGCGCGAGTTGCATGCACAGCTGGGAATCCCGTACTTGCGCGATCGATTCGAACAGACTGGCCGAATTTTCTACATATCGTCGAGGCAGTCTGAAAATAGCCTCGTAGTCTCTCTGGGAAACTAGAGGCACCGTCGTAGAACCACAAGGTTGAATGAATTCCAAGAGCAACAAAGGCTGTACAAAACTACGTAGAAACGAAAATTCTGAAGTAGAGATGCAATAGAAAATCTAGAGATCTAAGCAAACAATACGAGAAAATGCAGGAACAGCACAAAGCACTTACCTTAAAGAACCACGTGGCAGTTAGTGCTGCCAGTAAAGAAAATGGATGAGGTGCGATGTGTTTCTCAGCGCTGACAGAAACATTCCGCTTTTTTTCCCGTCCCCTAAATGGTTTTTAATCCTTTCAGTCCCAAAAATATAAAAAACTTTTAAGTTTTCACAAAATTAACTTTTATCAACATAGTTAGCAACCGGACAAGAAGAAAATGGTAAAAAGTCAACGATCACTTATTTTAGTCAACAATCACTTATCTTAAGGAGGTGACTTCACTTTGGAATAAACTCCGAAAATTTTTCACAAAATTAATCTTTATTATCACAGTCGGCAATGTGTACGAGAAGAAATTGGCAAAAAATAAACAATCAATCGTTTTAAAATAGTGGTTTCCTTTGGAACCACTGGGACACTCAATTTTGAACCACCCATTGTTTCATGAGATATGCTTGAAAGCAACTGTGCATTATTTCCTAGACACACTCCCACATTTCGTAACTTCCATGAACTGATCACGCCTAAAACTAATTACGGACACAATAGCAAGCAAAAAGGCCCTCAAAATTTAATAAATTTATATCATAAGTACATACTGCTCCAGTTCTTTCTTTTGGAAACCACTGAGAATAGCAGCAGTGCAAATTAAAGTTTACCTTAAGATAATTTTAGGTATACAGGGTGCCTACATCGAAATTACCTATTTTAAATGTGTTCGATATACAAAACTAAGTGAAATAACTATTTCTTTCACAGAAATATGTTGTATGTGAAGATAAGTTTAAAAAATTACAATAACAAATCAAAACACTTCCACGTGAGCCCCTGCGATGACCGAAGAATATCGAGTCTGTTTTCAGTTTCCATCCAGGTCCGCTGCAACATGTCCGAAGGAATGATGTCAATGACTTCCACAATCCGAGTAAGAGGTCTTGAATGTCCCGCATTGCAGTAGCGAAATCTCTGTCCTTGACGTAGCAGCATGGAAAAAAGTCGAACTGCGTCATGTCAGGAGAACGTGGAAGCCAATTTATGGGTGCACGTCGTCCAATCCAGCATCCTGGAAATATTGCATTTAGAGCTTTCCCAACATCCAGCGACCAGTGATGTGGAGCACCATCTTGCTGAAACCAAAGGTTTGGTTGCAAGTCTTCAACCTGGGGAAAGACAAAGATCTCCAGCATACCTTGGAAAGTCGTTCCTGTGACAGTTGTTTCAGCAAAGAAGGATGGTCCACTTATGCTGTCATACAGGAGGCCACACCAAACGTTCACTTTCGGGCTATCTCGTACATTTTCTCTGACACTGTGTGGATTCTGCGACCCCCAAATTCGAACGTATTGCTTGTTCACAGTTCTAGCGACATGGAATGTGGCCTCGTCAGAAAACGTTACACTTGACAGGAACGCAGGATTCCGGTCGATTCGGTTAAGCATTTCACATGCAAATTCGTATAATCGCTGCTTGTCATCAGGCTTTATGGCCTGCAGTATCTGCACCTTGTATGAATACTGACGCAACCGATTTCTGAGGGCTTTATGAACAATTGCACGAGGCATCTGAAGTTCACGTGAAGCTTGACGAATTGATTTTCGTGGATGTTTAGCGAATATTGTCAACTTGTTCTTCAGAGACCCACTGAAACCCCCCCCCCCTCCCTATGACACTTTGCAATGCTGCCAGTTTACAAAAACCGACTGTGGCATGCTTTTATGCTCTTGGCGTCTGGTGCTGCTTTCCTGTAAACATAACGAAACTACCTTTGCACCATAAAAATGGATTTAAACTCTGCGCACCAAAGCACAGTTTGTGCCTTCTCCAAGTCCTTCTGTGCCCAACGGACAAGTCAGACTTGAAACAAAGAAAGGTATACTATTTTTAAATTTCCTCACAAAATAGGGAATTTCGGTGTAGACAACCTGTATTTACTTTCACTGAAGATGATCTGCCAATATGACCACTATAAAAAAACAAAGGGCACTTTACGATCTCCTACAATCACGTAGCACAATCTCCACGCCGACTGTTGCTTTGAACAACGTGATTGCTACAATGCACTACATTCTTAGAAGTACCTCACTGTACCACTGGTTGTCTCTGTCTTACTATAGCATCGATGGTTTCATGCGAAAGGCACTACTACTTAAAAATAATTATAAAATGGTGGTCTCAGACAGAAACCACAGGTTCAAAAAATGGTTCAAATGGCTCTGAGCACTATGGGACTTAACTTCTGAGGTCATCAGTCCCCTAGAACTACTTAAACCTAACTAACCTACGGACGTCACACACATCCATTCCCGAGGCAGGATTCGAACCTACGACCGTGGCGGTCGCGCGACTCCAGACTGAAGCGCCTAGAACCGCTCGGCTACTCAGACCGGCAAACCACTGGTACTCAAGGGGTTAAAGCGGAATTTTACGTGGCCTTTCGGTTGACCGGCGTCAAATTAATGTAGTAGGATCCTTGCTTTATCGGTATGTGTTAACTGGGACAGTAAAACACAAAGAATAACTAGTGTTTTAGCACCGACTGAGCAGCGCTGATGCAAGGCGGCAGCAGTCAGTGGGCGGTGCTATTGCTGCTGGTGTACTGGTTATTCTTCTTTTCTTGGTGTTCATGTTAATACATATCGATATCGTAGTAAACTAATTTGGGCCCGATCAATGGAATGGGCGCTTTAAGAGTAATTTTGATCGTAATGGGAAACAAACTGACGCTGTGTGACGCGTGAAAGTCGTGATCAGCAGTATTTTTTGGGCTGACTCCAGTTACACATAGAAAAAACTAAACTGCAGATATCTGCTGAAACACCAGAGAAAATGCGCCTGATGACCCGTATTAGAGACACCCTGTACGTACACAAACTGCTGTGTGAAACTTTACGATGAAAATAACTTTTTCAAGATGTGTCACTGAAAAGTAACGTAGCTCGACGAAACTTCAACGATACGTAGAAAGAATCGCTAGAGTATACTACAGAGAGTGAAAATGCAATGAAACGTAAGGAAATGACACTGTAAATCGGCAATACTTTGTCACCATATATGAATAATTCTGACGATGCGTAATTCATATTTACTTAGTATGGGATCGCATTTTAGGTGGGGCTATCGAATTATTAAGCATTTATTGTTTGATACTGTGTAGCCTCATATTAACATTTCTGTAGAGTTGCGTCCTTGGAAAGTAATTTTGCTCAATCTCTGAGAGCAGGGAAGAGTCGAGAGCTTCTATGGTCGTGGCAAAAGACCTGGCTGAGGGAGATAGTGCTGGAGGTAGGAGAGTTTTTATGACAAAAAAAATAGGACGACGGGAGCGTTTACTTCTTAGGCCCGCCCCCCTAAGAGAAGCCAGCAGAATGGGCTCCTTGCGACAGTCTGTGTCATTGCTAAAAGGAATCAGGGCGCGTGGTGATGGCTGGAAGAAAGCTTTACATCGTGTAGACGACATCTCACAAGCATCGCCACCAGTCTTTCTAGCGCCAAGGACTGTGCGGTAGGTGCCTGCCGCAGATGCGACCTAATGGCCGCGAAAATTCTCGTGCAAGATTGGCTGAATCTGTAGTCGCAGGAGTAGTTACAGAATGTTCTAAAAGATTTTTACAAACTGAATATGTGATGAAGGCGGTTGGCTGATAGTTTCATGACTCGTAGATGGGTCACATTCCGTTTGTAACAGGCACTGGTCACATGGAGAGCGCATGCTAAGCATGCGATGTTTGCTCTAAACGGGAGCACGGCATGTCACAGAGATTCTATAGGGGGTGTCGACAGGACACGCACCGCTGGAGAGATTTTTGAGACAAGGCACCACGGAAAGTGCTGATTTCGCCACTAGGAGCGCAATCATTCGTTTCTCTGTGAACAGAAAAACTAATCTGTGCTTCTTTGTGGAGAATAATACATCACAAAGTGCTTCTTTACAAAAGCACACTTGAGTCAAGTCTCTGCTCTTGGTTTATTAGCACGCGGAACTCTTTATTCGTGTCCAGCACTGCACTGAAGTATTTTCGATCCTAGAAGTTTGCTGACGATATTTCACGTCCTCTTTGTAATCAGAATTTACAGCTACGCAACGCACTTCGTCTGCACAAAGGCCGGCAGCACTGAGGAGATCGGCGTTGCAGAATTGCTCTTCCCAGCACTGAACTCGGTGATATACGCACCACGGCTCGGTAGACAGGGAATCTTTAATAGTAAATGATCTATTTGTTCGATCTCTGAGCACTTTACTGTCAGTGTCAGTCATATTGTAGACTTAAGTATCTTCGGTGCTACTCAGTGGTCTGTTATTCGTGAGTGTGCTTACGTCGTTCGTCCAAGCCTCACGCCTCAGTAGTGTGTTTACATTTTGCGGCGTGCAGTTGCAGCTGTAGCGGCTATAAAGCTAAGCACGGAGAAAGTTATTTGTACACTGTTATACAGCTAGCAAATTTAATAGTTTTCAGCGGTGTTCCGTGCTGTTTGTGGCGAAACCACGATTTAATAAACTTTTGGAAACGTTCGCTCGCTGTGTTTTCTAGAGTTTTCTGTGCGTTGAAGTCGTTCAGTAAATTTCGTGCTTTAGTTTTCAACTGACGTTTCTTATCGTTTCTAGTGAAATTTTTCAGTAAAATTTTCATTCAGTGTTTAACTTCGTTCAGCGTTCCAGAAGCCGCTTTAAATTTTGGTTTTAGCTAATAATTTTGTGAAGTTTTGTTGGTACTGGTATTGGGTGTGGTGCACTATTATTAATACAAGTAGTTGCTTTCTTGGTGTACAGAGAATTTCGAGACCGCTATTGTTAGTTCTATAAACTTAGGTAACGTAGACGTATAGTTTTTTTCAGCAACTGTAAAACTTTACTGTGAGTGAGTAAGTGTGGGCTCTGTCGTAAGTTTGTGAGTAGTGGGTTACGGTGCGGGATTTGTTCAAAGTATTTTCATTGGGGAGAATGCAGTGGGGAAGCCAGTGGGCATTCTGGCGAGATCCTCTCCTGGGAATGCAGGATCTGTAGTAGAATTAAGTTGGTAGAGGTATTAGAGGTAAAGTTAGTGAACTGCTTATTGGTATATCAGAGCACCACATAAATAATCTGACAATTCAGAGGCTTCCTTTACCATGGTACACATTAGCTGGCTGTTTTTCAAGGAGTTCCTTGCGGGGTGGGGAAGTGACTATGCACGTAAAAACTGTATTCCATTTGAGTCCATAGACGTATCACAGCGATGCACTAACAGATATTTGAATGTTGTGCAAGGCAGTGGAATGTAGTGAAACTAAACTTCTAATTGTTGTTATTTGTACGTCCCC
Source organism: Schistocerca nitens (assembly GCF_023898315.1). Taxonomy (NCBI): domain Eukaryota; kingdom Metazoa; phylum Arthropoda; class Insecta; order Orthoptera; family Acrididae; genus Schistocerca; species Schistocerca nitens. The sequence goes on along the minus strand of NC_064619.1, from coordinate 511,880,901 downwards.
TAACTGTGACTCCAGAGCATTTCTGCTCAAGTTAGAGAGGGATTTTGATTCACTTTGTAGGAAGTACCAGAAATTAATTATATGTGGTGACTTCAATATAAATTTTGTGTATGATGGTGCAAGAAAAAGGATATTGGTAGATCTCCTAAATTCATATGATCTGATGCAGACGGTTTTTTTTTTAATTTTTTTTTTCAACTAGGGTGCAGGGGATCAGTTGGACAGCCTTAGACAATATTTTTATTCGTTCTTCATTACGAGATGGGCATTCTGTTAATAAAAGGGTGAATGGCCTTTCAGACCATAATACACCAATTTTAACCCTAAAAGGCTTTTGTACTTAAACAAATGTTACATATAATTACAAACTATGTAGGAAAGTTAATCCAACAGCAATAGAGAGTGTTTTAAACCTTGTCAAGGAATAAGAATGATTGGATGTTTATAGTGCCAATAACATAGACAATAAATATGATGCTTTCCTTAACACATTTGTCGTGCTCTTTGAGAGTTGCTTCCCATTAGAACGTTCTAAACGGGGTACTAGCAGTAATAGGCAGCCCAGGTGGCTGACTAGTGGGATAAGTACATCATGTAGAACAAAGTGGGAATTATATCAAAATGTTAGAAGTAATCAAGCTACAGTAGCCCACTACAAACAGTATTGTAAGATGCTTAAAATGTTATTAGGAAGGCAAAGAGTATGTGGTATGCAAACAGAATAGTTAATTCACAGGATAAAATTAAAACCATATGGTCAGTTGTGAAGGAAGTGTCTGGTCAACAGCACAAGGTCAACGATATAAAGACAGTTCATAGTAAATATATTTCTGTTACTGATAAATCAGATATATGTACAGTGTTTAACAATCATTTTCTGAGGATTGCTGATTAATTAAATAAGGATTTAGTTTCTACAGAGAATCTTATAACTTTCTTGGCAAATGCCATTCCATGATTGATGTCTGAAATACTCCTCTGTGATACAGACAAGGGCGAGATTGAGTAAATAATTAAATTACTGAAGGGAAGGACTCTCATGGATATGATAGAGTGCCTAGCAGAATATTAAAGTACTGTGCTGCACATGTTAGCCCTGTATTTAGCCACATTTGTAATTTTTCCTTTAGGAATGGCCAGTTTCCTGAACGATTAAAGTACTCAGTGGTAAAGCTGCTTTATAAAAAGGGAGAAAGGGATAATGTAGACAATTTTAGACCTATTTATATGACATCAGTGTTTGCTAAAGTTATTGAAAAGGCTGCATATGTAAGGATAATTGATCATTTTATTTCATATGACTTGCTATCAAATGTATAGTTCAGCTTTAGAAGTCGTTTAGCAACTGAAATTGCTATATTCTCTTTACTTTGTAAGGTACAGGATGGATTAAACAAAAGCTTTCGAACGCTAGGCATAGTTTTTGATTTAACTAAGGTGCTTGATTATGTTGATCACAAAATATTGGCCCAGAAGTTGGATCTTACAGAATATGGGGAGCAGCTCACAATTGGTTAACCTCTTACTTTAGCAACAGATAGCAAAAGACCATTATTCACCATGTTGGGAATGACTGTGATGTGGGGTCTGAATGGGGTACAGTCAAGCAGAGGTGCCCCAGGGATCAGTGATGGGACCACTCCTGTTCCTTATTTATATAAATGACATGTCATCTAATATTATAGGTACGGTAACTCTAAAATATTTCTGTTTGCTGATGACACTTGGTAATAAAGCATGACACTAGCTTGGTAGTAAAGCATGTTGTGTGCAACATTGGCTCTGTTTCAAATAGTGCAGTTCATGACCTAAGTTCATGGAGTGTAGAAAATTAACTAACGCTAAATCACAGTAAGAGTCAGTTTTTACTGTTTCTAACACACAATTCAACAAAACCTGACGTTTTAATGTCACAGAATGGGTATATGATCAGTGAAACTGAACAGTTCAAATTTTGCTGCATCCATTTGCAATAAGCTACCAATTGAATTCAAAAATCTTAGCAGTAATCCACGCGCTTTCAAATCGAAACCGAAGAATTTCCTCATGGTCACACCTGCTATTCTGTCGAGGAGTTTCTTGAAAAATTAAGTTGATCCTTGTTGTATTGTTGACTGCGTTCACTTAAACTCATGTACTGAGTTTCTTCGGGTTCATAAATATTTTATTTTCATCTGTTATAGCATTTATGTTGTAATTTCATGTACTGACACGATCCATGACCTTGGAGATTTGCTCCTCAATTTGATCCTACGGGACTTGAAGCGTAAAATAAAATAAAGAATAAAACTTAGTGTTTCTGTCGAATAAATGAGGATGTGTTTTGGATCACATCATAAATGTTTTGCCGATATTAAATTTAGATTAATGAGAGGTACTTTACGTTCTACGTCAATACTTGTTCAGTATGCATTTTTTGAGAGTTGCTTTTTGTAATAAATATATTCACAGAACCCATTTGTTCTACTTTTCCTAGGATTAGATTCCAAGTACCGATCCTGATTAAGTAGTATCACAAAAAATGGTTCAAATGGCTCTGAGCACTATGGGACTCAACTGCTGAGGTCATTAGTCCCCTAGAACTTAGAACTAGTTAAACCTAACTAACCTAAGGACATCACAAACATCCATGCCCGAGGCAGGATTCGAACCTGCGACCGTAGCGGTTTTGCGGTTCCAGACTGCAGCGCCTTTAACCGCACGGCCACTTCGGCCGGCAGTATTATCACAACTTGGGGACTTATTTACATATTATTTCCGGTAGCAGACAGTCAACGACAGGGCTAATTTAATTCACTGTTAGGCGCGAGCATTCCATTGTGAACACAACATTGGCAGCCATCACACTTATACACGATGCATGTACTGTACAAGTACGCTGGGAATAGCAGTGGAACACTTTCTTTCAAAACCAATAATTACACTGAAGTCACTGTGATTTATGACTGTCCCCAGGACATAACAAAAGAGTCGCGACATTGTTCTTAAAATGGTGTCTGATCACCATAGACGACAATGCACGCTCTCCAATGTGCAATCAAGCTGGCCACGAGGTTGGTAAGTAATTCTTGTTCTGTTCCTTTCCGTTCCTCCACCAACGCGATTGGCAACAGATGGATGGTCGCTGGTACACGTCGATGTGCAGCAGTATGTCCCTTTGACACATCTAAAATGTGTTCGATGGGATTTAATTCGGGGAAACGGCCAGACCTGTCCAGTCGCCGAATATTCTCTCCTTGCAAAACTTGCAAAAGATCCTCTACCTCTGCTGTTCGATGGGGTGGCGCATTGTGACTCATCAAAGTGAAGTCAGTGCCGAATACACCCCTGGAAAGACGAGCGTGGGGAAAGGCGTACAGCTTCACAAAAACGGTGACCAGTGAGTGTAACGATTCAGAGATTTGGTGGTCAATACGGCCTTGTGCCATTATGGCTCTCGGCACCATAACACCTGGACCACCAGAACGACCATGTTCGACAATGCTAGATGAACCTTTTGTAAACTCTTGTCGCCAGTTTTGTAAAGGTCTCGTTGCTACTGTTGTGTAGGCCGAGTTGCCACTGATGTTACGATAGACCGAGCTTGTGAGTTCGTGAAACGGCTGCTGGTGCTGTTCCGGCGTATCGACAAGCGCCGGCACGAAGATGAATGCTAGAGCAGAGAAGGCTGTGAGACGACGTCAGCCAATAGCCCGCTGACTAGCACCGCACCACGACAGGAGCGGCCTCTGTACGAAGAGAATACAAGCGCTGCTCCTGCCAGCCTCAGCCGGAGATTAGAAGTCGGACAGTAGAAGACGGACACTAGCAGAGAGGCGTAGATGAGCAGTGATATTCACGATAGCAGTGACTTAGGAGCGAGTGTGCATGTTTACATGGGCATTTTATATAGTGAAGGACACTGACTGTTTGCATGTCACCCATCGCTTGCGACAACTCGCTGTAAATGCAAAGTTAAGTATTGTCAATGTATTAAATGAAACAACAAGTTTACAATTACCAGTCACTGTTTCTTCATCTGCACGAAGTGTTTCTGCGGTTTAAACCTCCATCAGCAGGTGCATTTACATTCGTTAATATGGCATTTTTATGTGTGTTGTGTTACGATTTTTTGGAGGAACTTGTGGCACTGTCTAATGGAGAAACAAAACACTAATTCAGAACATGGTTTTGGGTTTTTTTGGCAAAAAATTAAACGTGTATCTAACGGCAAACATAAAAATAAAGAAATAAAGTACATCCAGTGGTCACAGGTCCCTTTCACAGTCGTAACACTTCAGATATATACTGTCATATATGAATTCACAATTGCCTCATTTGATATACAAAACCTTTATTCCTCTGTGCCAATAGAGTCGACACTACAGATAAACAATGCCAACCTACACATGTACAAAAAAAACGTTCAACTCACATTACTGAACTAATGGACCTGCTTGAATTCACACTTTCACGTAACTGTTTTAAATTTAACCATAAAATCTGCATATAAACATATGGTCTGGCAATGGGCTCGAATCTTTCTGGATTGCTAGCTGAAATATTTATAAGTAACTTCTTAATCCCAGTCACCACCTTCTCAAAAATATCATCTACTACTGCAGATATGTAGATGATACCATCATTTTAATCAAAGATACTAAAGACGACATCAGTGAGTTCAACCAGTTATTCAACAACCTAAAATTCACAGTTGAGCACCAAACAGATGACAGTATACATTTTTTTGACCTTACAATTACAATAAGGAATAACAGACATCAGTTTGAAATTTATTGTAAGCCTACCACAAAGCATACTACAATCCACAACTCCTCTTGTCACTCCGCAGCCCACAAAATGGCAGCATTCCGTTACATGATCACTAGAGCTATCCAACTACCACTCACCGAAGACAAATGTGATCAAGAAATTGAAAAAAAAAAAAGAGCTATTGTAAATGGTTATAACAGTTCCATAGTAGACACCCTAAAACACTCAATAATGGCAAAGCAATCACAACACAAAAAACAAAAAGAGGATAACATCTTCTACACAATCCACTTTCTAGGTAACATTTCATATCGGATTGCCAATGTCTTCAAACGAAAAGGCATAAGCATATCCTGTACCACAGACAACATCAGCGCACGAAACCCTCTTCACCACACATGAGTGTACAAAATTGAATGTTTGGACTGTGACTGCTTCTACTTAGGCCAGACAGGCAGATCATTTGAGATTAGATTCAAAGAATACATGATAGCACTAAAAAACAAAAAATTCCACACATCAACAATAGCCACCCACCTGCTTGAAACAAAGCATCATGTTAAGAACACAAGTATCAGCATCCTACACATCCAACCAAAAGGCAGAAAACTAGACATCCTTGAAACACTCCAAATATACAAACACCAAACCAAACAATCTGAATCCATCTTAAATGACAAAAATGACAATATTTAGAATAGTATCATCTCTGTTTTCAGCAAAAGCCTACGTCATAACCACACACACAAACACACACTAATATTTACCATAAATATTTCGCTATGTCACCACAACAGACCCGAGTGTACAAGAGATTTACCTCATTTACAGATATATCATCACACCAACAGCTTCTACATCTACATCTACATCTACATCCATACTCCGTAAGCCACCTGACGGTGTGCGGCGGAGGGTACCTTGAATACCTCTATCGGTTCTCCCTTCTATTCCAGTCTCGTATTGTTCGTGGAAAGAAAGATTGTCGGTATGCCTCTGTGTGGACTCTAATCTCTCTGATTTTATCCTCATGGTCTCTTCGCGAGATGTACGTAGGATGGAGCAATATACTGCTTGACTCCTCGGTGAAGGTATGTTCTCGAAACTTCAACAAAAGCCCGTACCGAGCTACTGAGCGTCTCTCCTGCAGAGTCTTCCGTAACGCTTTCACGATTACGAAATGATCCTGTAACGAAGCGCGCTGCTCTCCGTTGGATCTTCTCTATCTCTTCTATCAACCCTATCTGGTACGGATCCCACACTGCTGATCAGTATTCAAGCAGTGGGCGAACAAGCGTACCGTAACCTACTTCCTTTGTTTTCGGATTGCATTTCCTTGGGATTCTTTTAATGAATCTCAGTCTGCCATCTGCTTTACCGACGATCAACTTTATATGATCATTCCATTTTAAATCATGTACCCCTTGTCAGCTTGAAACTATGTGTACAACTACTGGCACAAATTGCACATCCATCTGTATATTTTTAAGCATTAACCAATGTATTACGCGTCGTGGAGATAAATAAACAGTGACTGATAACAGTAAACTTGTTGTTTCATTTAATTTCAGTAACAGTCACGGTAAAGCCTAATCTAAAATGTTCGCATTTAAGATTGTCAATGCACTTTATTGTAATAAAAACCATGAATGTGATTTGCCTGAATTGTTGTATAGCTACCCGAGAACCCTATAAGAGACGTGTGGGCTGGACCCCACATGTTCAGTACACCGCTAAGATAATTTCTCTGTGCATTATTACACAGCTTTGCCTCAGAGTCAGTTAACAGGATAGGAGAAGGACGCTTGTACAACACCCCAACAAATGAATTAAAAAGGTTCACTTGTCTTTGTGATTAGTCGAATAATGAAGTCTGGAACACTGCACGTAATATAACACAAAAAGGCGGTCAATGGTTAAGTGCAAATAGTCTCAGGTAAGCTTCACAATACATAGCAAATGCATTTTCCGACAACTGTCTGTTTTCTTCCAAGAGTTCACTAAATGACGTTCTCTGTCTAAGTCAGCCTGAACGATGATCTATATCACATTGGTGAGAGCGGCTCTTCTGTATTTCGAGTAGGCTTCTGTCCGTTGTCGCCGTGTCATTGACGTATTGTAGTTCGCCGGCAATTGCCCGAGGCGAAATCGACGTCTTCATCTTCAGCGCCGCCAGTCGCAACTGGTGGAACTCGCGCAAGTGGCGAGTCTCTTTGGCACCGGCACCAGGTCGCATCTTTGCATCTGTGGTGCTCTTTCCCTGGCTATGTCTTGTTCGGACGACACAGCAGAACGCACACATGGCGAGAGGTGGAAACGCGTAACGCACCAGGAACATTGTCGCACAAGATCATTTTGGTAGTTCATGTGCAATCGTGTGCCCAGGCGTATGGCGGAACTAACCTCCAAATCTTTGGATATGGTCTCTCACCGGTCAAGGGTGCATTCGGCCCTGACATCATTTTTATGGATGACAGTGCGTGACCATATCGAACAGCCAAAGTGTAGGAGTTCTTGGAAGGAGAAAATATTCGTAGAATGGACGGACCTGTCCATTTCGCTGACGTAAGTCCCATCGGCCACGTGTGAGATGCGTATTGCAGCACGTCGACATGCACCAACACCCATCTGGCACTTGTGAACCGTGGAGGAATGGAATGCTCTACCACAAGAACTCCTAACCATTCTTGTGGCTAGCTTGGGAGTGTGTTGTAGAGCATGCACTGCTGTGCGTTGTGATCAGACACACTGTTCAGAAAAATGTCTGGCTTTTGTAATATCCTCATAAACATAACAGGATGGATATTCTTCTTGTCAAGTGTAAATACCTGGAATTGCCGATGTCAAATGAGATTCTCTTCCATCATTATGTTCGTCAGGCAAGGTACAGATTACGTATCACACATCATCCTGTGTGGAGCAATAACTGTCGCTTCTAGTTGACAACAGAGCCTCTGGTTTCACGTTATATCTGACACAAAGTTTTCCTCCGACGCTTATCATTTCCTAATGCCTTAGTCTCAGCTACTTCTTTTCACATTGCGTTCAGCTGCTCGCCCACGCTTCTACGCCAAAGCGATCTTAATTTAATTTCTCATTAGTTTCTATGAGTTGTTTGCCTATAATTGAGTCAGGCGCGTCTCTTCGCGACATCCTACGACTCAGCCGTACAAGCTGTTCTTCTTTCCTAACAGTCCACGAGATAAATTCCTCGTTTAGTAACTGCTTACTAAACTCGACCGGGTTACTTTGAAGTACCTTGTTCAGCAGCTCAGTCGTCTATTCTCATTGATACCTTTTGAATGGCTTCTGACAATTCTGTCTGAGTCTGAATTACTTATCCCACATTTTCAGACAAGTCCTGTACCTGCTCAACTATACCCTCACAGGCCAACTTCATTGCTGCTATTTCATCAGTTACTTCATCCGATAATGCACCATGCTTTGCTGACAACGGTAAAATTACTGACTGAATCTCGCTTTGTTTAATGCCATAGCATTCTGCTTATTGGCTAGTCCATTAAACGCAACTGCCGGAGCATCCTGCCCATAGGATAATTCAATAAATCCAGTATCCATCGCATCATTATTTCTGGATAAATCAGACATTTCAACTCCCGTAATATCTTGTTTACTGGCCATATCTCTCTATTTTTTTTAGCTAAGTCCGATAAACAGGTGACATTAGCCTCTTGTTTAGCAGACATAACATCTTGTTTGGTACTAAACCGCTTTACTATTCCTAGCGCGTTATCTAGGTTTCTAAACGTCACCTCTATTGGATTCATAGGGATTATTATTTGTTGTACAAGCCCGTCCTCCACGGTATCAGATTCTTCCCTCTTGCTTGCTCTTACCTCCATCTCGGCCATTTGAGCACGCGTTCAACCATTCGATGAAAAAAAAAATCAGTGAATAACCTCAATCACACTCATGTACATTAAACACTTAATAATTATACTGTGAATGCAAACGATGATTTCAGGCAGTGTTACTAGTGACGTCACCGTGCTTTAACAGCAACCACCTAGGTTTACAGCACAACAAACAGATCGCTGACGTGACTGTTGTCTCGTGCTACAAGAATTCTAACATCACCACAATAAGAAATTATCACAACCTGCATTACGAAATTACGAGGAAATGTTCGTTGCTTGACACGAGCCAGCTGTTCTGAAAAATGTAAACTATACTTGCGTAATGATTCAGCTCCACAGTCGCTGTTCCTCCGTGCTCTATGTGGATCTCGAATCTGTTTCTCCTTATTTCCTTTCCGTTCGGCTTTTATTCTCAATTCAGTTGCATGAAAAGGAAAGTATAATGTATTACCGTACAAGTAATTGACACAAGCAAGTTTTGAAAGTCCTCAAACGGGAGCCCGATTATACTAGCCCTCTTTATTTTTCTTTGCATTTACTGAACAAACGAAGTGTGATGGCTAAAATAATACTGTTCTGTCTGGTACATTTAGTGATTGATATGTATGGATTTATAAATAATGACCAGATAAACAAAAAATCGGACTCATTTTTAAAGAGTGCAGGCTCTATCTTTACTTGTGTCAAAAGCTACAAAACAGAAATTTTACTGATTTTGTAAAAAAAGCTGACTGGATAGAATTTTAATGAAAAGCATTCTATAATTTACTTCACTCTTTTGGTCTGAAATATTATTCAATTTGAAGAGATACCCATTATGATCAGTGACTGATCGTAGATTCACAGGTGGTTCAAAACTTATTTTAAGCTGTTATGAGCCCTGTAATCAACGGCAGGTTTCCGAGATGGAACATATTTAATGGCAGTTCCGTTCATAGCACGCATTTTCTATATACAATATAAAATTATCTGCGTTTTTCTGAAAATTGTAGAAGTTAGCCGAAAGTAATAAATGGATTTATAGGAAGACGGAGAACTTCCTCATTCCACAAATTATTGTAGTGGTGAAATTATCTGCTCTCTAAAATCTCCACGCAAAACACAACTGAAGATTTATACAAAAGATGAATGAATGCGTGAGATGGATTGCTAGGTCTCATTATGAACACTTTAAAAAGAAATGTACCAAATCACCCAACATACAGTTTCTCTTCATAAGAGCACTGAAGGTATATGGATGCATAATGTCTGTTCTTTCAGACATGTCCAAATGATCGTGTCCACCAGAATCCGCTGCTGTGATACACGTCATGTAATTGAGGATGCTAGGGGGAGAAAGTACAGGAAAGGGAAGGAATTATTGATGTCAGCTGCATCAGGACTTTATGCTTAATCAGCAGCTACGAGTGAAAATGTGTGCCGATCCGAAACTCGAACCCGGGATCTTCTGCTCACTGGGTAGGTGCGTTAACCACTGCGCTATCCGGACACAGTGTTTATCGCAAATTGCGCGGACTATCTCGGCACGCCTTCCGACTGATCCACGTTCCCACGGACCACCACCACCACCACCTGCAGTCCCAGTCCATGTCATGTGTTCGTTACTTTGCGATTCCCGCAAGAGGTCGAACGAAACTGTGCATCCGGACTGAAGGGAGTGGATTCATGGCCCACTGAGGCGAATCAGTTAAATGAATGCGTGGTGTCTGCTTTTTCAGACAAGTCGATTGATTCGCCTCGATGGGCCATGGTATTTTAAATAATGATAATAATAATAACACAACAAAATACTCTATAGCAAAAAAACTGATTTCATATTGACAAACACATGTAGTAGTATCTAACCTGTGAATCATTCAAGACAGAACAGAAAGAAATGTTTATACTTCAAGTGAAGATATGTGTCACCCCTTGGAATGTTGAGCTTTATTTCTTGGACGCCATTTACTAACGAACCTTGACGTTATTTGAATAATTCTTAATATAGTTCTTCTTTCCTGATTGTTAATTCACTCACCCTAACGACACATTATCTTTCTTCTAGCAAGGATGGAGAGTACGAGGTCCCTGAGGTCTTTGGTTTGGAGGAAGTTTTGCGAGACTACTGTCCTTCATGGCTTCAAATACCTACTCAGGCCAGGCCCAGAGAGGTAAGCATTGGGGATGTAATACCAGTAGTGTGGCATAGCGGATTTGGTCTGAGTGGATTATGACCCTTAAATAAACAAACATCACTTGTCATTTTCAAGGTCACCCCCTCTCCACCCCTCCCTCTCTCCCAACAGCCCTCATGTGCTCTTATTCTAACGGAGACAAACTGCACACATGTCTGTGGCCAGATGCTTTCAGCCTTAAGTAAATATACTGTGCACATATGCTCTTATGTAATTTTATTATGGCACATTTCCCTTATTATTATTCACTTATACTAATTGATGTTAATGTTTAGACTTACATTGTAATGAACTATTTTTTTTAGTATTGATGCAGTATGGAATACGCTATGAGGGTATATGCATTATATTTGAAGAAACGTTTTAGTCATCTTGCAGTGGTGTTTCACTGTCAGGACGACTTCTTCTGTTTCATTGTAACCTATAAAAAGATTTTGTCCTGGGTCCATCTCAATAACAAAAGCTAAAACATTGTGTTGCTGTTTTCCATGTTCTTTTATTGTTATTTGCTTGAAACACAGCTTGTCATCACATAAAGAAAACACTAATTCGAAAATACATTAGAGAACTGGCTTCCAGCATAGTACTCTCATGCCACATTACAACTTTGTGATGCCATCTAACACTGTATCTCACTCTCTGACCCTGTCTGACCATCTGACGTTCTTGGCGCCAAAATATTGCACATATAAAATAAATAATTGTTCTATATGATTCTAAAACCGGTACCACAACAAATTAAGAATTGGTTAACTTTTGTTACAGAAGGTATTTATCGTTTTTGACTTCTACATTGTTTTTTGATAACAATTAGTCAAGTAAAATTTACTGACAGAGATTAAAAATTTCGAAAATGTGAAAAATAATGATCCCTGTTTGTTCATAAGATCGATTACATTATCGATTATTCGGTAAATTAGAGATAAGAAATAAATAATTTTTGTAATAAAGTCAACTCAGTCTGGCTAAAATTTAGATGGTACCAAACATTTCTTAACTTCAGCAGGAGTTCCAAGGATGCTGCATTTATTATAATATGCGCTCCACACAATACTGGACAAAGAATCTGTACCGTATTTTGTAACTTTACGCATCACACATGAAAATTAGTTGTAAACAAGAAACTTTTATGAAAGATGAATGGCCTAAAATCTAATAATTTTGAAAACCCTTTTTTAATAATAGCACTGAACACAAGAGCGCAGTTTTACAAATGAAGCAATCACATGTTAGATAAACTGCAGTATACAACACATGAATACTACAAACATAAAGTAATACTGTGGAAGAAATATTTCTGTAACTTATAGTTACATTAGTAGCTTTTCATCCTATGAGTTCACATAAATGGCGCAAACGAGCTTTAATAAACATGTAAATAATATTTTTAATTAAGTGCAATAGTATTTGAAAGAACTGATTTGATACACCACTATGCACTATGTAGGCTAGTATAGTCGTACAATAGAAGTTACTTTCATGAAAAACATTTCTAGCATAATTACGATAAAATATAAATAAATTGTACTAATGTGGTTCTGAGTCATATCTCAAAATTGAAAAAATGTGTTTCTGGACTGGTATTCGCAATTTCTTTTGCTGAAAACCTTACAATTTCCATACACTCGGAGACAGCATTTCTTACATAAACAGAAAAATATTTTTAATTTCTGAGATAATCCACCAGTTTTCTATTTATGTGCAACTATATGTTGAAAATGTCAGACAGTCGTTTTAAGGGTTTCAGAAGGATGACGAATTTAGTACTTCATATAAACCACTTCATAGTAAGACTAACTTTTTCTCACACCAATTCTATATACATATTATACAGTTCCTAATTAAAATTCAGATGTTACCAACAAATCAGGCCCAATTAAAAGTTCATAATAATACAATCATAGACCAATATTTAACACCATCATTTTACCTCACTTGTCTACAGTCATTCCTCAGAATCTTATATAGCCTCCAATCATAAGCAAAAGTAGAATGCATTGCAAAACAGAGAACCAGTAAGTCCCTAACATTCCATTTTCCCAAATCATCATCATTATCGTCATCATAATATACATCACAGAATATTAAAAACTCAACACAGTATCATAAATTGAACAATATCTCACAAAACATAATCTCTACATAAATCCCATCCAAATTACAGAATATCTTACAATACATCTTCATAATACAATCAGTGTACCTCAAATAGAAAAACTGCTCTGAATTATAAGCCTTATATATCCATACATAACTGTATAATATGTTCCAAACCAAGAAAGGTATATTTTTTATCATAATAGACTTTTCATATACTTGATACTATAATTAGCTTTGAATTGGTCCAGAAAAATACCACTCTCTCTCATAAAAACACCACATTATTGACTGAACTGACAGCTTTCAAAATTTCTAAGATTTTCATTTTTCTTGAACATTCCTCAACTACTAATGCCCTAGTTGTTTTGATGTTGCTAACACTAGTTGAATACTGCAAAATTTTCTTATTCCGAGTTTCATTTACTTATAACTATAAATTTCTTTTGAAAGGGTACAGTACCGCCCGACATTGAAAATAGGTACGAAATACTTCATTATTTTTGTCGGAACAACACTTTTTTTTTGTAAAGTAACTCAATTTCAATTAATACAGCGAAGCCGGATGCCAGTGTGGGAAAGAATGACAATTTATTTATTTAATTGATCGCATGTGCACTCCCACAAAGTAAATCCCTACATCCAGTTTGGTGAGATCTGTGAAATGAATGAATGTATGGTCGTCTGCTAACCACAGATAGTGAATGTGTCTATATGATCATTTTTGAGTCGATCCTTTGGCCACCTTTGGTGGGACCAAAGAGATGAAATTTACCAGAGCTTTGAGGCCTGAAATGTGGCTGACCAATAGGGTACCAAGGTGTTTCCCCCACCTCGACAGAGATGGGAGATGACCTAGAGAACGGCCATATTTCAGCACTCTGCCGCTGGATCTTCTGCTGTTAAGACCTGTTTTAGTTGTGCTCAGTAATGACGAAAGACTGGAGGCATGGTATGCATGTGGAATATTTAAGAGTAGTTTGAATTAATAATTTCTCTTTCTCAGGAACTTTTGTGGGGAGAATTAAATGTCAGGCAGGTAATATTAAGGGGATTGTAGTAATCTTCAGAAGTGACCAACGGTCACAATGAAACCACGTGTAGTTATAAGTTGAGATACTTCTGTGTGCTTAAGTTAAGCTGAATTACTAGCGTGTGTACAATAAGTTGAAATATTTAAGAAATAGCGTGTGTATCATAAGTTGAAATATTTAAGAAATTACGTGTGCAGGACTTGAAATTAGAGATGAGTACTTCCACGTGGTGAGTACTGTGTGAGTCTCAATCTGTGTATGAGACAAAGGATAAAGAGAAGTACTCGTCCATGGTATCAGTTGAGGACTTGCGTGTGTGCTTAACATTAAACTGCATGATATGATTCCGGGTGACGCTAGATTTAAACTCTGAGAGAGAATCAAGGTGAGTCAGCCGTCTATCCAGCAACGCCACTTGGCTTGCATTGCACAGGAAGACGTGCATTTATCTCCAGAGTTCACAGTAGGAAAGTAGAATTACAAAGTGGGGCAGTGTCGTGTGAAACTGGGATAAATATTGATTGAAGTGGGAAAGCAGAAAGTGATAATGTTGTAACCATTCTTTGTGTAGTATTTCATATTGTTGTGTGGTGTATGTCATGTAATTTGGGTATGTGTGGTTTGCATGGGGGAGTAGGAAGGTAGTTTCAAAAGATTTGTGGGTTATGCTTGTTCCTTCTGCATCGCTCGATCTGGAGGAAAGCTCCGTGATGATTGTGAGAGTCGAAGTGTGAGGTATAATAAAAGATCCACCATCCTATCCAGAAAGTGCACTGTAGCGTTAAATAAATTACGAGACCATAATATAGAGATTCACTAATGTAAAGCCAGGCCCACTGGGCGGAATTTCTCATGTGATATTGTGTAGGTTATAGAATTTGTGTGTTTTGGAATAAATAATATAGTGAAAAGAAAAAGATTGGTGGATTTTTCCATTGAATTGCATGTTGTCATGATGCCCCGAATTTATAATGTGTGCGCCATTCACATTCGGTGCGGTGGCCACGTGTTGATAAAAGCCGTTAAATAAAAGACAAAAAGAAAATGTGGTATTGCCAGTGCGTAGTGTACAGTCAGAGTTCTGTAATTCACTGATAGTCAGATATGCGTTTCCGTTGCGTAGTATTCATACAGGAGGATAATTTGTAACTAAATAGTAAGATACGAGAATTCATGTTACTCGATAAATTAAGGAAGAATCCACTCGCTTGGCAAACCACTCATCTTGCAGGCCTGACTGCTTGATGCCACAGTATGAGTAAGGCAAGTGGGTGCCTCTCATAATTTCGACCCTGCCAGGATATTTTTTTGCCAGGATAGTTCTGCCAGGATATTTTTTTTTTGCCAGGATATTTTTGCTGTTAGGGTTTGCTGTTAAGATTTTTTTTATTTTTTGATGGAATATATTGTGCCAACGCTAAGAAGTAAAAAATTTTTTTTGTTTGCAATTTCTTTCTGGATTGATGAGGATCTTTTATTTATTTTATGTAACTAATTGCTATATCGTCCAAGGCGGGAAGATCGTTGTATAATTTTTTTTGCGTAATGTCCGTAGTAACTAGGTCGCAGTCGAAAAGTGGAATCACCATGGAGAATAGCGATTCTGCGGTGAACGTAGCAGTGCAGCAGGAAGTAGCTGTTGACCATGGGTTAACGAGCGAGAAAGACAAACTCTCGGAAGGGGTTGAATTGTTCAGTGGACCGCAGCTGGGTGATCCTTTATGCGGCAGGCTTTGTTCACAATCGGGGGATTTTCCCTACGACGCGGGCGAGCAGGGACTAGGCCAGGTATGCAGTGAAAGTGCAGCTACCCTTAGCGAAGCTACGGTTTCTCAGGCGAACGAGGTGAGCGCACCGAAAGTAGCAAATGACGGTGTGCTACTGCAGTTTTTACAGAGGATGGACGAAAGATTAGAAGCGATGAATAGAGATAATAAGGGGAGAGATAGGGAGAATAAGGAGAGAGATAGGGAGAATAAGGAAAGATTTGAAGCAACTAAGAAAAAATTGGAAGCAAATAAGGAAAAATTGGAGTCAATGGATAAGGGAAATAAAGAGGCAATGAGGAAGCTACACACAGTTATCGATGAGCGTCTGCCCGCAGTTAATAATCGGTTAGATGAGGGGGAGAAGAATCTGGGTGCGTTGAAGGAAGTATGTGACGCCGTGGAAGAAAAAGCTAATAATTTGGAGGTACAAGTATTTGCAATAGAGAGTGATACTACTGAGCGAAGGGACGTGTTGCCAGATGAGCGAATCAAAGAGGTAGTGGTCAGAATGAATATGATTAGTGCAGATGCAGAAAAGATCAGTACAAGAGGCGAGACAGGTTCTGACAGTACGCAGCGAGAGGTTTATGCCGCTCAGGAGGAGATACAACCACCATTACAGTTTAAAGAGGCACAATTAGAAATAAGTAGGAAACATAGTGAAGAACTAGCGCAGTTGCAATTAGCGTGCAGTAGCGAAGGTGACACACCACCAGGTAGATTGCAGAGGGAGAGTGAGATAAACTCAAAAGGCGAAAATAGGCAGAAAGAGCAAGACGAATTCAGAGAGTCAGAAGAACGGTTGTGTCCGATAAAACAGGTGACAAACCCAACTGGGTATAGTCCAAGGCTGTCTCAATTTCAAGATTCATTACCTTCATCGTGGGGACTGCTCCTCAAAACGAAGTTTGTGTATAACCATTTGAGGGACGAGGCTAGAGCGAAAATGCAGGAAGACATTAAAGACTGTAGTAGCTATTTAAATGAATTCTGGTCGAAAAGTAAGCAGGACCAGGTTAAGCAAAGCATATTGATGATGCGAAATTGTAGCGAAAGTGGTATAAGAGATCCAGTGTCGTGCTATCAGGAAATGCTGAGACGAAATAGGTATTTGGATGTGCCATACGAACCTGGGGAGCTCTTTAGGATCTGTATAACGATGTTGCCAGTGAAATTGCGCAGAGGTATAGTGATGGCAGGCAGAGGCGTAGACGATTCTGCGTCATTTGAACAATTGTCACAAGAACTGGGTGATGAGAGCAATATTGTGAACGGAAACGCGACTCATAGGTCAGTTAATGTCGAGGATAGGAACGGCGGAAACTATCAGAATGACAGGAGAGCATGGAATCCTGGCACTTCATTCTTGTCGTAATAGATTGAAGGATGGGAGAAACTAATCCATCATATCAGCCCTTAGCATCTTGCCTTAAAACACATGCAGCTGGCACTGAAAATTGTCTATGTAGCAGACATACTCTACTGATATGTAGGAACGCAAATACCATACTTCTGAACAGAGAATATAATGAGGTGCTGTGTATGGTTGTTCGGAATCTGGTGTTAGGGAAAGAGGCCACTAGCACCTAAGTTTCTAACACTTGGGCTGCCCATTTCTCCCAGCTTGTATATTCTCTGCGCACATTTAATTTTCATGTAAGCACAGATTCCTAACTAGGAAATTCTTTACTGTGTATAGTGGACCATTCAGAGTGAGGCGGATTGTCCATGAAAATGCTGTACTGATTGAGACGATAAAGGGAAGACAATCGCGTGGGCTTCATCACTTTTCTAACATCAAATTATGGAAAAGGTAAGGATAGATCTAAAGTAGGCGATTTATGGTAGATAGTCAGTGTATTTATTTGTGATGTGTAACGTTGTGCAGGGTCAAATCGAACATAAGAATTTTCAGGCGGGATGTCAGGAAAATATGACGGAATAGACTGGTCGAATGAGTCATGAACAGGAGTCGACAGAGTGGTGTATGTACGTATTTTTTGTCATATGAAAAAGGATCAAGCAGAAACGACGTGATGATTAATGAGTGGATAAAGATGGTAGATAGAGAAGCGACGTGATAAATAGAAGTGGATGAAGGTGACATATAAGGAGAGAAGCGACGTGAAGCAATGTGATTAATAAAGAGAGATTCGACGTGATGAAACAGTGGTAAATAAAGGTGAGTAGAATTAATAATGTGGAGATGTCTTAGATATATGTTACAGAGAGGCCTGTGTATGCGGCAATAGAGATTGATGCCAATGGCGAAGGAAGACCAGGAAATGATGGAGTAATGGACGGACGGAGAGCCGAAATACGAATGAAGAGATGAGGACAACTGTACAATGTGAAAGGACATAAAGGGAGTATGAGATCCAGATGGTGAACGTTGTGGAATACTGACGTAAGATGTAATATAAGGGTAGATCTAATTCTTAGCATAACATTTGCGATTTGGCAAAAATAATATTTTTTGTTGTTGTTGGAGCCTGGTACCAGTATAACTAATCAAAACGATACCAAGAATGTGTACAGTTATTTTGCCGGTTGAATAATTTGTGTTTTTGTTCTTAGATGAAATGTCGCAATTCTAAAGTGATATTTAGCAGGAGCATTGATCAGTAAAGTGAATGCAGAGGTAAGCCGATGGAGAGAGGTGCCAGAGTGAAAGGACGAATTCGGAGACTGGAAAGCTATCTCCGAAACAGCTTCATGTGTTATGTGGTTGAGTATAAGGGAGCAAAGGTATAGTATCTTGTCGTGAGTGTGATGGTGTTATGAGTATAAGGGAGCAAAGGTATGGTATGTTGTCGTGAATGTGGTGGTTTTAAGGTTATCTGACATCTATACCTATTCTGTTAGTGTATTAATGGATTGAATGAGAAGGAAAATGTGATGTCTGGTGAGTGAGAGTCGTAGAGTAGTGTGATTAATGCGCACACTCCTGTAAAGGGGATGCTACCGATCTGTAACTAAAAACATTATTATGTATTGTTTGATTGGGATGAACCTCGATGGCAGGTCAGGATCTGACATCATGTGGATGGTTCATACGTGTCCTAGAAATGTTGTTATATATAATAAAATGTAAAATATGTAAAGAGATACTAATTCCAGTCTGTCACAAGCACAAAGGTGCATTGTATGTTGTAGATTTAGAGTCATCAGTTTCTAAAATGTTTGTTGTGTTAGGATGTTAAAGTAGTTTACTATTTAATAACATGTGGTAGGCAAGTGAGAGCTGTGTAGATTATTTCTTATTTTTTGTTAGATCACTTTCAAGGGGTATTAATTTTCAGTCTGTCACAAGCACAAAGGTTCACTGTATATTGTAGTTTAGAATAAACTGTTTCTAATATTTTCGCTGTGATAGAATGTTAGAGTAGCCTACTATTTGATATTGTAATTATGAGCAGTATAGATTGCTTATTATTCCTTTTGTTTTATTTTACACTTTCATGTTTTGTATGAGGGACGACAGGTACAATGAATAGCACAAGTGTGGGCGGTATATAGAAAAGAGATAAATGTTGATGTTGTATGTGTAGAAAACTAGGGTGCATAATTTTATGTTTTTTAGAACAAAGATTCTTTTATTACCAATGTATCTAATAGATCATACATGTAATCAATGAGTATTTAAATAATGTAAGAATATCCTTTTGTCTGTAATGTTGCGAGATGCACGGAAGGCTCTGAATGATTGGGTGTCGTAACGCCCATACCGCTAGCGGGCCGAGCTGACGTTGCCATGGCGACGGGCGACAGAGCGGCGGCACTCCCCACTCCACTGCCGGTCGAGGTACACTCCACGCGCCCGCTACAGCAGGTCAACGGCCTGGGGCGACACGCACGTACCACTGGCCATTCGTAAGTTCCGCCACCCTTACGACTGGGGAAAGTATCCCGCGGAGGCAACAACGGGTGGTTTCTTCTGCTCAACGGCGCGTGCAGCGGCGCCACGGCAGAATGGACGACGCGCGGCAGAGCCCGGCGGGCATTTGTTACCAGCAACTATTAACTAGTACTGGACTGTGGAGCTGTGAAACAAGATGACTGCTCGTTACGTCTCCATAAGGTGGAAAGTGAAGGACTGGTGTTTCCACGTTGTGAGTGGTGGAAAAGATTTTGTCTTTAGCAGACAGGACGATCGTTTTGTTTTGTCTTGACCACTGAACGGTGGGATCCATAAACTTTTGACAGTGACTTGTTAAGTGGGCTTTGTGAATTGCATGTGGGACGCTTGGTATTCTTAAAGAGGACAGTTGTCGTTTGGTGACTAATTATTGTATGAACGCAAGAAACTAGAGTGGGACATTGACATTTGCACTTGTAATAGGAGACATTTCTTTAATTGGTGCGGGAATAAGTGCTGTTTGTTGGAACTTACGACTTTTAATTACACCATGAACTGAAGGGACAGAACCGTGGGTAATAGTAGTTGTAGGGCCATTTTTTTGGACGAACAGATTCGTGTGGATGGTACTCTGAGAGTGACTATGACATTTGTGTTTAATGTGAGATACAGTTTACTGTTCAGTGCGTGTTGAAAATGCCGATTTGAGTGACTCAAAGACTTTCGTCCGGGTAACCATGGGAGAGCTTTGACACCGAGACAGTGTTTCTAGGAAAACTATCATCAACTTTTTGACCCCAAGAAAATCACAGAATGAAATGTTTCCGTGTGACTCGCAAGATAGGGGATAATGTATTTGTAATTGTGTAAATGTTTTCTTTTTTTATATGTTTCATTCCTGAAGGGACAGCAAGTGTAATTGTATTTCATTAACATTTGTGTTTAGAATAGTTAGTGTTTGTTTTTTGTTTGATTCTGGGTTATCAACTTCACGTAGCATGTTTATTAGAATATTTGGTACGATGATGCTTTAATTATTAGCCAGTGGCGTAATACTAACGTAGCGGCTCTTGTTGCATTGGTCAGTAAGGTTGTCACAGGGGACAAGAGTTTGCATTGCACAACAAATATCGGAATTAACTGATGTATTTTGATGTCGTGGACAGTAATAATCTTGTTGGTGTGTTGACTGAAGCCACTTATTTTCATTATCACAGTGGTGATATTTCACATTAAAGTGTATCGAAGGCTAGTCGAAATGCAAGTTCTTGTCGTCTAAATGTGTGACAACAGAGACATGAGCAGTAGAGTAAGATACGAGAGCTACTGGTGGATACAAGCACTTATTTCTAAACTATTTACTGCTTGTATTGATCGAAGTTGATGGACTGACTGGCTCAGCAGCAGGTATTTGTACTGGTGGATAAGGATAAGGTTAAACTCACTGTCGAGTAGTTGTGGCAATTGTTTAGGTGATGACAGTTAATGAGGTATGACATGATGTCTTAGGTTGACTATATTACGTAACCAGTATGTAACTTGTGGTATATTTCATTGTTTTTCTTCTCAGTTTTATTTCTCTGTAGGTTTGAGGTATATTTTAGAGTAATGGTATGGAGCCTGACATTCTACGTGTAACTAGTGTACGAATTTTTTTCTTTTGTTGATTTTGTTTTGTATTTAGACATTGCCGTGTAAAGATTACTACAACGCAATTTATGAATGTCAGATTACTTGTTCTGTGTTTGGACGGTGAGCTATTTAAAATTTCATGAGTACAATTAGTATTTTTTTATTTGTTTTAGAATTATTGAAGTTTGGATTACTCCTAAAAATAACGGAGATCCCAGTAACTAAGCAAATTTTTATCTCACCATTATTTTTTTTTTATTTCTATGATGTGATGTTTTATTTGTCTTGTGGATTGTTATAAATTTGTATGTGTACGTTACTCCGGATTGTGGAGAGTACAATAATGCAACAACTGTCAATAATTTGGTAAAGTAACAACATTTGGTCGTCAATTTGAGGTTACCAGGGGCTAAGGTCTCCTCCTGGGTATTTTGATGAATTGCTACGTTTGTTTTAATACAGTTTTCTTAAAAAAATGTTCGGAACTACCCTCGCATTGCAAGGATAGTACCGTGCCATTTTTTTCTGCATGGGTAGCCGGTGGTGAAAGGGTACAGTACCGCCCGACATTGAAAATAGGTACGAAATACTTCATTATTTTTGTCGGAACAACAATTTTTTTTTGTAAAGTAACTCAATTTCAATTAATATAGCGAAGCCGGATACCAGTGTGGGAAAGAATGACAATTTATTTATTTAATTGATCGCATGTGCACACCCACAAAGTAAATCCCTACATCCAGTTTGGTGAGATCTGTGAAATGAATGAATGTATGGTCGTCTGCTAACCACAGATAGTGAATGTGAATATATGATCATCTTTGAGTCGATCCTTTGGCCACCTTTGGTGGGACCAAAGAGATGAAATTTACCAGAGCTTTGAGGCCTGAAATGTGGCTGACCAATAGGGTACCAAGGTGTTTCCCCCACCTCGACAGAGATGGGAGATGACCTAGAGAACGGCCATATTTCAGCACTCTGCCGCTGGATCTTCTGCTGTTAAGACCTGTTTTAGTTGTGCTCAGTAATGACGAAAGACTGGAGGCATGGTATGCATGTGGAATATTTAAGAGTAGTTTGAATTAATAATTTCTCTTTCTCAGGAACTTTTGTGGGGAGAATTAAATGTCAGGCAGGTAATATTAAGGGGATTGTAGTAATCTTCAGAAGTGACCAACGGTCACAATGAAACCACGTGTAGTTATAAGTTGAGATACTTCCGTGTGCTTAAGTTAAGCTGAATTACTAGCGTGTGTACAATAAGTTGAAATATTTAAGAAATAGCGTGTGTATCATAAGTTGAAATATTTAAGAAATTACGTGTGCAGGACTTGAAATTAGAGACGAGTACTTCCACGTGGTGAGTACTGTGTGAGTCTCAATCTGTGTATGAGACAAAGGATAAAGAGAAATACTCGTCCATGGTATCAGTTGAGGACTCGCGTGTGTGCTTAACATTAAACTGCATGATATGATTCCGGGTGACGCCAGATTTAAACTCTGAGAGAGAATCAAGGTGAGTCGGCCGTCTATCCAGCAACGCCACTTCGCTTGCATTGCACAGGAAGACGTGCATTTATCTCCAGAGTTCACAGTAGGAAAGTAGAATTACAAAGTGGGGCAGTGTCGTGTGAAACTGGGATAAATATTGATTGAAGTGGGAAAGCAGAAAGTGATAATGTTGTAACCATTCTTTGTGTAGTATTTCATATTGTTGTGTGGCGTATGTCATGTAATTTGGGTATGTGTGGTTTGCATGGGGGAGTAGCAAGGTAGTTTCAAAATATTTGTGGGTTATGCTTGTTCCTTCTGCATCACTCGATCTGGAGGAAAGCTCCGTGATGATTGTGAGAGTCGAAGTGTGAGGTATAATAAAAGATCCACCATCCTATCCAGAAAGTGCACTGTAGCGTTAAATAAATTACGAGACCATAATATAGAGATTCACTAATGTAAAGCCAGGCCCACTGGGCGGAATTTCTCATGTGATATTGTGTAGGTTATAGAATTTGTGTGTTTTGGAATAAATAATATAGTGAAAAGAAAAAGATTGGTGGATTTTTCCATTGAATTGCATGTTGTCATGATGCCCCGAATTTATAATGTGTGCGCCATTCACATTCGGTGCGGTGGCCACGTGTTGATAAAAGCCGTTAAATAAAAGACAAAAAGAAAATGTGGTATTGCCAGTGCGTAGTGTACAGTCAGAGTTCTGTAATTCACTGATAGTCAGATATGCGTTTCCGTTGCGTAGTATTCATACAGGAGGATAATTTGTAACTAAATAGTAAGATACGAGAATTCATGTTACTCGATAAATTAAGGAAGAATCCACTCGCTTGGCAAACCACTCATCTTGCAGGCCTGACTGCTTGATGCCACAGTATGAGTAAGGCAAGTGGGTGCCTCTCACTTTTTCTAAATGCAAATAAGTTCCTCAGCATGAGAGTAATTTTGAATCCATTTATTTTCAGTTAGTTCAGAACAACGATAATATGAAACAGTAGACCAAGGTTTAAACAATCCAAACTAAAAAACATCCTATTTCTAACCCGTATGAACAGTGAAAATTCCAAAAATACTAATAATGTTGTACATATAACAGGTTTCCCATTATAAACAGTAAATAAAACTTTTTTTTCCTCTCCAGTTCCCTAAACATATTTTTAAACTGATGTAGTACAGGATAAATCCATAGTGTAATGTATTATAAAAAGATGAACAGATGAGTAACAGAAAAACATTGCAGCAAGAAAATCCAAACTGCTGAAGTAATATTTACAAGCAAATACAATAAACAGGTAACACAGGCCAACGAAAATTTTTTTTAAAAAACTTTGTTTACTTTGATAGCTGATCCTTATAGATTTTTAATAGCTGAAACCAAATCTAGCCTAGTTTTCGAGCAATATGCTTTTCATTGTATAATATAAAAAATGTTATATTATACAGTAAATGGAGAAATTAATGAAACAGGTTGTTACAACATAAGTATGGTTTCTATTTACAGTAGACTACTTAAAAATATTGTGTTAATAGAGGTTTCACTTGTCAGCTGAAATTGGTTTGTATTTTCTTTCTCATTTTGTTTGAAGATTCTAGTGTAGCTTTTGCTATGATAAGTTCCTTACTGAACTTCTCAGTGAAGTGACCAACAGTAGTCCTCTATCATGTTGGTGTTCCAGCGGCCTTGGTAGCGTTTTTCCGTCACTTTCATGTCCTGGTGAAAACGCTCTCCTTGCTCCTCATTAACATCTCCCATATTGTCTGGCAAGTAATCAAGGTGACTGTTCAAGAAGTGAACTTTCAGGCTCATTAAACATCCTAAAGTTTTCAACTTCTTTAACATTGTAGCTATAACAGAAACATATTCTAGATATTTATCATGTGATAAGAATTTGTAACGACTTGCTTGAATGATACCCTGCTTCTTTCTCATTTAAGGTCATTGTGGGTTCAAAGTTAACATCAAACAACAATTTTCTAATCTCAGGTCCGACAAAGACGCCTTCTTTTAGTTTAGCTTCTGAAAGGAGTGGAAACTTTTGGCAAAGATGGTCCATCTTTGGCAGAGATGGTCCATATTTAGGCAAAGCCTTTGCAAACTGTTTCATTAGGCCTAACTTTATATGTAGAGGTGGTTGGAGTACGTTTTTTGGATCTACAAGGTTTTTGTATTGAATGTTCTTCGCACCAGGTTTTAAAGACTCCCTCGAAGGCCAGTTCTTTCTGCACCAGTGTTGATCCCTAGCCCTACTGTCCCATTCATACAAGAAACTTGGAAATTTGGTAAAGACACCTTGCTGACTAAGGAGCATGCAAGTTAGTTTTAGATCGCCACATATCATCCAACAATGAGCAGAATAGATTATTTTATTTAGCACTATTTCTAGGTTTTGATAGCTTTCTTTCATACATACAGAATGTCCAACAGGTATAATGCATACATGCTACCATTGTGTAATAAAACAGCCTTAAACTAGTTTTGGATAAATCAATAAACAGCCTCCAGTCTTCCTTTTTGTATTCAATTCTAAACTCATTTATCAGACTGGGAAAGTCTGAGCAGTACACTAAATCACTTTCTTGTTGAAAAAACTTGAAAAATTGCTGCTCTCTTTTTCTAGACATGAATTTGCTGGTTCCAACTGCCAATAAGTTCTTTTCTTTTAATCTAGAGCCAAGCAATTCAGCTTTTTCTTTCGTTAAGCCCTGATCCCCAACCAAATTGTTAAGCTCGGTCTGAGTAAACAAATTGGACTCTAGACTTTCTGTATTACAATGGAATTCATCATCTGGTTCATATAAATCACATTGTACATCAGAAAATACTTTTGTTGGAATATAATTTAAATCATCTGGTGGTTCAGGAACCGGCAAATCTGCACCATGCCCTACTGGTCGGATGGCGGACGGAAGGTTAGGGTAGCTTATTACCTTCTTGATTTTCGAATTATGACTAGTAATATCAACACTGCAAAAGTATCAATCATCAAAATGATATATTGGCTCCGTCCATATCATAGGAACAGCAAATCTAAAGGTTTATTCTCCTTTTGGACCATATTCTCAGATTTTCAACACACACATAACATACCTTATATGGCGCCCAAGTTTCGATCCAAAGTATGATAGGTAAACCTTCTTCACAAAGTCTGTAATGTTTCTTTGCTGTTTTTAATCACAAATTCACAGTAAATATAACAAAAACTGTCAGTTGAGTTTTTACAACCATGATTATATGTTGTACTATTCACAGGACAGGAAAGGGGAAAGTGATGTTAGATTGACAGTAAACAAAACACCATCTGTTAATATAAAAACAGAATCGACCTTTTTTTGCCAGCAGATGTTTTTCAGCAGTGCTATCAACGTCATCTACAGTCATTATTCTCATTTTCAGATTATTTTAACTATATAAAAGCTGTTAAATTCTTTAAAAAATCGTTTAATTTAATAAATCTAACTGTAAAATGTGAAGAAATGATGAGTGATAGTTTTTTAAGTATCATATTTGGATTTCCCACCCTAAAAACATAAGAATAAGGTATTTTCAGCAAAAAAAATTTTCGTCATTGGCCTGTGAAATCTATTTTGGCATAGTAGAGTATTTTTTAAAAGGAAACAAATTTTACCTACAAATTGAATTTAAACAATGATTCTCATATTTCAAGTAATAGTGACCTTTTATCACCATCTTTATCTCACTGTACATTACAATCTCCCTACAATTGTGTGTTTCTCCTTTGCTTTGGTGTCATCATTCGATTAGCATATATTGTAACTACAATATTTCCTCTTATTTTCACTTAATAGTTTAATGAAATTATCATCATGCCACATAGATTTGCATTTTCATATTTGCAAAGCCAGCTAAAATTTTTTACTTTCATCACATCCCAGATTCCTTCATTATTCCTCCATTAACAACTTACTCACATTCCTAATACTTAGCCATTACTTCTCACAAAATTCCATGAACATAGCACACTACCTTACATGACAAAGACCCTAACCCAGCGCTTCCTCAACATCATATCTCTCCATTAAAATTAACTTAGTCATCATTATCATCATAATCCCCATAAACCCTAACACATTTCCATTAATCCTCTCTTCTCACAACATGTTTTCCTTACCTTACAATTCATGACAGAAATTCATCAACAGTAATAAACTCACTGTACAGAATCATCCTGACAGCAATATAAAATTCAGTTCTGCATCACTGTATTATGGACAACAATTCCAGAAAAATCATCAACACAGTCTCGTAATTTAGACAAGAGCCAATTAATTTTGTCATACAGTTGTTGTTCTGCAGTGATTTACATTCATCACATTATGTGTGGAATGACTGTAAATAGCTATTGCTCACAACAAACAGATATCTGCTTTAGTATTATCTCTAATAACTTTTGTATTATTTCATTTATCACCAATTGTCACTACAGTACAGCAGTATAGCCCAAACTAATTAATTTCCTATTTTTTTCTACAATGAATGTAGTTCTGCAAATTACTCCAGAATAAGTTTCAACTTTTTGAATGTAGGCTATGACATGCATTCATTTAAAAATTACACAGAATTGCTAAATAAAACAGAGAAAGGTGCAAATCATTAATCATTATCTCCAATCAGTTCTAGCAATCAGGTAGTATTTCTTTAAGACATCACAAAGTGCACTATATAATGTACCTTATAACTTTATATGCATTACAGTAAAAATTTCAAAATTCATATTTAAATAAAGTTTTTCAAATTTAGCTAATGTCATATAACAGGCTTTGTGTTCTCACTCAGAGAAAAAAAATTATTTTGTCACCATTGGTATAAATGTCTTTTATTGACCTACCAGAAAGTTTCCATAGCCTCTCATGTAAATGGTAATTGTTCTTGCTGTGGTAGTAGGATTTAACAGAGATTAGCATCATGAGAAGTTTAGAAAAACCGGGATCAAGTTAGAGTCACTTTACAGCCATAGTCGTGATTCTTCAGTTTATCATATCTATTCTTTCATGATTTGGAAATCAACATTTATTGTAAATCCTGAGTAACCATGATTTGCTCATTAACTTGTCCAGTACACAAATTAATTCTGGCACATGTTTAAACTCTCCTTAATACTATAGGTAAAGCAATTATCTCTCCTACATCATTTAAAATCTATTCAGTCAAGATATCTCGAAATAACATCTCTTTTATTACCATGTTTCGCAGTATTTTATGGTCCCATAAAGTGTGTATTACTTGTAACTGAGACAGTATAATACTGAATCAGTTTCTTTTTATTTTGAATGAAGACATCCACCATGTTTCGTTTTTAACATGTGTGTAGAACTTTGTGAAATAAATATGCA
This sequence comes from Schistocerca nitens, assembly GCF_023898315.1. Classification (NCBI taxonomy): domain Eukaryota; kingdom Metazoa; phylum Arthropoda; class Insecta; order Orthoptera; family Acrididae; genus Schistocerca; species Schistocerca nitens. The sequence goes on along the minus strand of NC_064619.1, from coordinate 511,852,845 downwards.
GTGACCATGTTTCGTTTTCAACATGTGTGTAGAACTTTGTGAAATAAATATGCAGTGAGCCATGTTTCGTTTTTAACATGTGTGTAGAACTTTGTGAAATAAATATGCAGTGAGGCATTTGTCTTGATATTATTTTGTATCACTCTATGTCACTTGACTAAGGGCATCAGTCATACTTATATGTGAGAAACAATGTTCCTTATGGCACTTCTGTGGAGTAAAACCTCTTTTAAATAACACATAACTTCCTATAAGCCTACAGGCCATACATTATATTCCTATATTTTTGTTAATTATCGATGTTTAGACGTTTGGTGACTCTTACATTGCATCATTAGTAGAAGCAGCAGCTTATGTAGCCCTCTTAATAGATAACTTTTGCCATTTTGTTCATCATATGGAGATAACAGGATTCTGAAACATTTGGTAAGAGATAATGCTAACATTATCATAGCTTTCAAACAAGACAGTTTTAATTTAAAACGCCTTTATCAAGCACGTAAAGGAACTGACATGACATTCAATTAATTTATAACCATATGCAGAAACTGCTGGAATCAGACATGGCACAGGTTTCTGTTTATTGATAAAACAAGAAAACTGAATGATCAGCGATATAGAACAAACTTCCAGGAGTTTCTTTTCAAAAGGTAGTATACCAGTATGTAACGATTTCAGTACATTGTTTTCTGTGGACAAATTCACATACAATGTGTACTCATTCTGAGCGGATGATGCACAGATAAAACACTCGTTTACATGTTGACTGAAAAATTAAGGCAATCAGCTGAATTCTCAGCACAAAATTAATAAAATTTGATAATGTTATCAAAGCAACTGCTATAAAAAGTGAGACGTGTGAATCCCAGTTGGAGCAGTTGAATGACAGAATTCATCGACATGAACATATGTTGAGGGAAAAATTGAAACAATCAATGAAATTGTCAACACAGCATTAATGGAATTGGACAAGTTTATCGAGAGAATAACTACGAAAGTTGAGTTGTACAAATCCCTGGTGGAGGACGCGAATGAAAGAATCCATTGTCATGGACCAGAGGTAGGACAATTAAAAGAAAGAACAACACAGCACCACAATTACTTCCAGACTGTAAGTTGTCTACTATCTCAAAGCCTGTTTAGTGTGTTAAACATGCTAAAAAAATGTAAAGTTATTGAGGAGTGGGAGGCTATTTGACAGAAATTATTATTGCTAAAATTAGGACAGATGGAACGAGATAACTCTTTCAGAAATGTTAAGTCTTAAACAGTTCCCACACATACCTGACAAGACTGTTGGAGGCAGAAGAAAAGAAGAAGGTGGTGGGGAAGTAGGAGGAGGAAATACGAAACTGTTGAATCTACCTTAGCTTATATAGTGCTGGAAAAGGTATCAAAGCTCAGCATCATAGAGATAGATAGATTAAACATGTGGAGTCAGCAGGTATCAATCGCATATTCTGCGTAAGCACCCCATGAGTTTAGCCAGGCATGCAATACAGATTGGGGATAAAGAATTTGAAAAACACCTTATTTAATCGATCGAATATTCTTAAAAACTTCCAAATTTGAGAATTATATTTTAAAATTGATAGAGATGTTTGCTGAAATAGTAAGTACAACTAACGAACACAGGGAATGCAACACCTTAAGTGAACGAATAAAAAGCTCAAACAGAAGGAAATACCAAACTGTTGAACCTACATTAGCTTTTATAGAGTTGGAAAAGTTATCAACACACAGCATAAAAAACGCACTACCAATTTCTGCAGTATGTATACAGGGTGTTCTAAAAAAACATCGAAAACACCTACTATGTTGTGCGGAAAGGCAAACTGATCAGCTTTGAAAAAGGAACCCCTATCTGGAAACACACCGCTTGGACGATGGAAAGTGTCGAAGTCCTAGGACAAATGGTTGTGATGTTTTGTTCCGATTCGTTTTAGTGTCTGAATATGGAAGAAGTGCAACCCTTTAGCCATTTGCGTATTGTGGATGGAGGACCTGAGCCATTAACCAACTTTGTGCGCATCCTATATAGACCTTGTGTGGTCTGCCAGTCCAGTAACGTTGTTGACAGCAAGGCGACAGGTACCAGAACACAGTAGGGGAAATGATTGACATGGTCCTTGCATACGGTAAAGCAGATTGTAATGGGAGAGTTGCAGAAAGTTTTCCCAACAGCCTTACTTCACATCATTCCATGTTCACAGCCATCAGGAGATGCCTCAGAGAAGCATGGAAGTTGCACACAGGTATTTTCTGATCAAGGTGTGTCCATTGTACAATAAAGTTGTAGCGCTTTGTGCTTGCCACTTGTAAATGCTATCCTCAGTCTATTGTTTGTCCTCTGGTAGTTGCCAAAACGTGATGCCAGTTGTGTGTACTTGGTTCGAATACTACAGTTAGAGGAGGACGTGCTTCCCATGTTCAGAGTGGACCGAGCCACCAGGACCTGGCAGGTGGCACAGGTGCTGCACACAGGTAAAAGTGCCATATGGCATGGTGTTCATAAACACTGGTTACATTCATACCACCTGCATGACGTCCAGGCATTATGGGAGGAGGACTACCCATGAAGGGTACAGTTTGCCACGTGGTATTTACAACAGTGCATACTCCAGCCTCAATTTCTGAGCTTGCTGCTATTCATGGATGAATGTATAGTTACTAGAAATGGAAAATTAAACCCACACAACATATGTGTGTGGATGGACGAAAATCCATGTGCGTAGGGGATTAAAAATCACCAATAGAGGGTCAGTAATAACATCTGGACCAGTAAAATGGGTTACCATATCATTGGACCATATCTAATGCCAAACAGATTCACAGAACTAACATATATCACATTAATTAGAGATTTTGCTCATTCCGTTGGATGTAATGCTACTAAATTTTCAGGTGCATATGTGGCTACAACACAACAGGGCTCCAGCACACTTTGATATTGATGTGTGAAACCAACTCAACGTCACATAACCCAAATGACAGATGGGTAGGGGTGTACCAATTCATGACCGTCACAGTCGCCAGAGCTGATACCTCTTAACTATTTTCTGTGGGGTAATATAAAGAGTATAGTGTATGGCACAACTGTAACATCAGTGTAGGACCTTACTGTTCGAGTCTACAGAGCGACTGAAATACTTCGAATTCAACTGTACACACTTGCTCATGTGAGTGAAGCTTAGTAGCGCCAATGTAGGCTCTGCAATGACATAGGAAGTACGCAGTTTGAAGCCTCTTTGTAATGTAGACAGTGTGATGTGCTACTCATGTTGGGTTTATTGACATAATGCTGAAGCACATCCACTTCAGACTCTGATTATCTCCATCACCAAAGCCATGCATTTCCAAATAACGGTTCCTTCTTGGAAACTGATCAGTGTGCCTTCCTGCACGACATACTAAGCATTGTTGGTAGTATTTTTGGGACACCCTATATACATATATATCAAAAAATTTTGCACCACCTCGGATCCGAAAAAAAATCATTCTCGTACTTTTTATTGCTCATGAAAACCACACATTGCATGTTGTACCACCATACAGCGAGACCTTCAGAGGTGGTGGTCCAGACTGCTGTACACATCAGTACATCTAATACCCAGTAACAAGTCCTCTTGCATCGATGCATGATACATTCGTCGTGGCATACTATCCACAAGTTCATCGAGGCACTGTTGGTCCAGATTGTCCCACTCCTAAACTGCGATTCGGCGTAGTTTCCTCACAGTGATTGGTGGGTCACTTTGTTCATAAAAAGTCATTTCCAATCTATCCCAGGTATGTTCGATAGGGTTCATGTCTGGAGAACATACTGGCCTCTCTAGTCGAGCGACGTCGTTATCCTGAAGGAAGTCATTCACAAGATGTGCACGATGGGGGCGCAAATTGTCGTGCATGAACACGAATGCCTCGCCAGTATGCTGCCGATATGGTTTCACTATCGGTCGGAGGAGGGCATTCACGTATAGTGCAGCCGTTGCGGCGCCTTCCATGACCACCAGCGGCGTACGTCGGCCCCACATAATGCCACCCCAAAACATCAGGGGACCTCCACCTTGCTGCACTTGCTGGTCAGTGTGTCTAAAGCGTACAGCCTGACCGGGTTGCCTCCAAACACGTCTCCGACGATTGTCTGGTTGAAGGCATATGCGACACTCATCGGTGATGTGAACGTGATGACAATCCTGAGAGGTCCATTCGGCATGTTGTTTGGCCCATCCGTACTGCGCTGCATGGTGTCGTGGTTGCAAAGATGGACATCGCCATGGACGAAGGAAGTGAAGTTGCACATCATGCAGCCTATTGTGCACAGTTTGAGTCGTAGCACAACGCCCTTTGGCTGCATGAAAAGCTTTATTCAACATGGTAGGGTTGCTGTCAGGGTTCCTCCGAGCCATAATCCGTAGTTAGCGGTCATCCAATGCAGTAATAGATTCTGGGCGGCCTGAGCGAGGTATGTCATCGACAGTTCCTGTCTCTGTATCTCCTCCATGTTCGAACAACATTGCTTTGGTTCACTCCGAGACGCCTGGACACTTCCCTTGTTGAGAGCCCTTCCTGGCACAAAGTAACGATGCGGACACGATCGAACCGCGGTACTGACCGTCTAGGCATGGTTGAACTACAGACAACACGAGCCATGTACCTTCTTCCCGGTGGAATGACTGGAACTGATCGGCTGTCGGACCCCTCGGTCTAATAGGCGCTGCTCATGCATGGTTGTTTTCAGATGCTCTTTAATGTTATCAATAAATACTCAAAATTTGCCTGAACCCTACTTGTGAAAGCAATGATGGGGAAGGATGTTATACAGGTACTTGAACAATTGCTGCAGATAAGGATGAATCGATGTCCGATACACCTTCAGACCAATCATGGTGGTGAGCTTTATACGAAATATTACGAGATGGTAGTGGATTGGTATGGAATCACCACTACTCAACATTCTACCTGTTGAAGGCATATATCATGGAATGTTTTAACAGAATGGTGGAACCTATATGTGGATACGATTTAATCTTCACGGATTTTCAAATGTATGGATATCCTTCTGAAAATAATTGTGCAGTTCAACCAGGACATAAATGGAAAAGTAAAAAAATGAAACCGGTTTATGTTTGTGATAACGAATATGGCTGATTGAATAAGTCGCTTGCTTGGCATTTAGTGAGTGGGTACGAATGAATCCTACAAGACCAAACCAACAATTCTACTGCTTTTGTGCAATGAATTATTACAATAATAATATTACATTCACTGCAAAGATATTGAGAACCATTCCTTTTTTAAAATCTGTTGATGCTTACTTTTAATCAAAATGACTCAGACTTTAGTATACAAAGCCTGCTTCCCCATCTTGGGATAACGATGACAACATTGTGTATCTCATAGTTCGTGTGCATTGTATGATTTATGCTTAGTTATCATTATACATGGAAATACACGTATGTGCCACAGACTAATGTATATGTTGCCACTAAAGAAGCCATCTACATAGGCTTTGTTCAGTGTTTTGTACTACTTTCGTGTTCGCTATTATCTCTACATTGACATTTTATAACAATGGCACCTTTTTAATAAGTCCATTCCAGCATCTTGTCTGACACATCATTTTGTTAGCTCTGTTCTCAAGATGACTGTAAGAGAGAAAGCTATACTCATGTACATACATAAAATTTTCATATCCTACAATAACTTACAAGCACTTGTTCTAACCAAGATAACTGGCTTACATGACATAATTTTGTCAATAGTTTTATTTTATCACTACATTGAGAACAGTTTTACTGTTTCTCACCTAGACCTAGACCTAGATCACTGTATCTAATTGTTTCATAGCATAGCTCTAAGGTGCTCGGGATATCCTTGGCCATAGGTAGTCGAATTAGAGGCCATAACTCTTTTGATGATTATACCTTTACTGTCTTCATAATACTCACTGTTTTTCAGTAATACGTCAGGCACCGTATCAGATTGTTTTATATTTTAACCATAATGTCCGCTGCCATAAGTGCCTGTCTAGTTAACAAGTAACGCCACAAGAAACTGTACTCTATGCTGGGCAATGTCCTTATCTTTCACCAAAATGTTGATGATAATTTTGTGGTTTCATTGTAACAGTGGAATATACACTGAGGTTACAAAACTCATGTTATAAGGATATGCACATATACAGATGGCGGTAGTATCACATACACAAGGTATAAAAGGGCATTGACGGAACTGTCATTTGTACTCAGG